>NC_080717.1:8772500-8974203 GCF_019097595.1 Hemibagrus wyckioides | reverse complement strand
AGAGAGTGTGAAGCCAGACAGCATAGGATGGTGGTGTGTAGGATGACTTTGATGGTCTTGTAAGCAGAGGTCAAAAGATAGAGATGGAGAAGAAAACCAAGTGGTGGAAGCTGAAAAAGGAGGAATGTTGTGAGGAATTTAGATGGCAGAAGTTGGAGGTAGGCTCTGGGTGGTCAGGTAGTGCTGCCAGATGACTGGGAAACTAAGCAGCAGAAGTGATCAGTGGAGGCAGGGAAGAAAGGTGCTGGGTGTGTCATCTGGAAGGAGAGGAAAGAAGATAAGGAGACTTGGTGGTGGAAACGAGGAAGTTCAGGATAGTATTCAAAGGAAGAGGTTAGCCAAGAAGAAGTGGGACATGGACAGGACCTAAGAGAATAGACACAGGAATACAAGGAGTTACAGCACAGAGTGAAGAGGAGGTGCTCCAAGGCCAAGCAGAAGGTGTATGATGAGTTGTACACTAGGTTAGACACTAGAGATGGAGAGAGAAGGACTCTGTATAGGTTAGCTAGGCTAAGGATGTGTGGGCAAGTTAGAGTTATTAAGGATAGAGATGGAAAGGTGCTCACAAGTGAGGAGAGAGGTACAGAGGAGATGAAGGAGTAGCCTGCTTTGAGAAGAGCTGATGAAATGAGGGAAAATGAGAGGGAACAAAAGAGTAGAAGGGGTGGGAACTCTGTGGAAACAGAAAGTAGATAAGAAAGATTAGAAAAGGATGAAGTCAGGTAGCGCTTTGAAGAGGATGAAAAGTGGAGCAAGGCAGTTGGTCCTGATGACATCCCGGTGGAGGTCCACAGTGCTCTCAGGAGAGGCGGCAGTGGAATTTTTAACTAGTCTGTTTACACAGGGTTTTAGAGAGTAGAGAAGATGCCTGAGGAATGGAGAAGAAGTGGGTATTAGTGCCGATCTTTAAGAAATACAGGGTGACATGCAGAGTTGCAGCAAACTATAGGGGATAAAGTTGATGAGCCATACAATGTAAGCTATGGGAAAGAGTAGTGGAAGCCAGGGGTTAAGGAAGGTTGTGGAAATTTGTGAGCAGGCAGTATGGCTTCATGCCCAGGTAAAGAGCAACACAACAGATGCGAATTTTTGCTCTGAGAATGCTGATGGAGAAGTATAGGGATGGTCAGAGAGAGCTGCACCTGTGTGTGTTTGTTAGACTTGGAGAAAGCGGTATGACACAGGCAGGTGCCAAAGAAAAAGGAGGCACTGTGGTACTGTATGAGGGAAGTCCCAGGAGTAGCAGAGTAGAAGTATGTCATGAGTGGTGCAGGACATGGGGTGGCTGAGAGGGAGCAGGACAGTGGTGAGGTGTGCTGTAGGCCAGACAGAGGAGTTCAGAGTGGAGGTGGGACTGCATCAGGGATCGGCTCTTGAGCCCCTTCTCTGTTTAGCAGTAGATGGACCAGTTGTCAGAGGAGGTCAGACATTTAGAGTCTCCTTGGAGGTCAATGATGTTTGCAGATGACATTGTGATCTGTAGGTGAGAGCAGGGAGCAGGTGGAGGAAACCTGGAGAGAGTGGAGGTTTGTGCTGGAGAGAAGAGGAATGAAAGTCAGTCGTAGTAAGACTGAGTACATGTGTGTGAATGACAGGGAGGGAAGTGGAACAGTAAGATTACAGGGTGAAGAGGTGAAGAAGGCACAGGAGTTGAAGTACTTTGGGGTCAACAGTCCAGAGTAATGGAGAGTGTAGGAAAGAGGCAAAGAAGCGAGTGCAGGCAGGTTGGAATGGGTGGAGAGAGGTGTCGGGAGTTCTGTGTGATAGAAAATTTCAGCGAGAATCAAGGGAAGGTGTACAGGACAGTGGTGAGACCGGCCATGCTGTACGGTTTAGAGACAGTATCACTGAGACAGAGACAGGAGTCAGAGCTGGAGGTAGCAGAGCTGAAGATGTTGAGGTTCTCTTTGAGTGTGACACGGTGGTACAGGATTGGGACTGGGTACTTCAGAGGGACTGCTCATGTTGGACGCCGGGGGGTCAAAGTTAGTGAGGCCAGGTTAAGATGGTTTGGACATGTCCAGAGGAGGGAGAGTGAGTATATTGGTAGGAGAATGTTGGACATGGAGCTGCCAGGCAGGAGGAAAAGAGGAAGGCCAAAGAGGAGGTATATGGATGTAATAAATGAGGATATGAAGCGAGTGGGTGTAAGTGTTGAGGATGCAGAAGATAGGGATAGGTGGAGAGAGATGATTCGCTGTGGCCACTCCCTGAAGGGAAAAAACTGAAAGCAGAAGAAGATATGCTGATCTCCTGTGGTCAGCTCCAGATGCAAACAAATACAAAATACTGCAGGAGATAAAACAGTAAAAGTGTCAGCAGTGTGGAACCATCTTAAAGTTTCTAACAAGCAATTAGCAATAAGACAAGCAATTTTTAAAAGCATATGTTGAAAATATACTGCATTATATTTTTAACTGTTCAGTGTTTCCACTTCTCACCCTGCAGTACTTGAGTACCAAAGTTAGGGATTTTTGGGAGGGCATGAGAAAAGTTATGAATATGCCTACATCCTTGTGTGGAGTGTAACGTACTTTAAACTGGGGCTCGGCTCTGCGGCGGAGTTTGGCCAAGATGGAGAGCAGAGGTTGGTAAACCGCATCCTCTGTAAGTTTATCACTGTAACACTCCCAGCACTCCTGTAGCTTCTTGAAGCCTCGCTCACACATGGAGAGCAGCGACAGAGATACAGCAATATCTGCCCACTGCCGCTCGGTCCTGAACAAAAACACAAACAGACAAGTGTTTATATTTTCTAACTTTAGTGAACCATTGCACCAAAGCATTATAGCTCCTGGCTAAAACATTCACATCACTACTCTACTAAGTGATAACAAACTATGTACATATATTCTTTGTAATAAAGTTTTTTAGTAGAAAGGGAAATGAAAACACTGATTTTTGCTACTCACTTTGCAGTTCTGAAACGCTGACAGAGCTTCTCCACCAAGCTCTCCGTCTGCCTCTCCTTAGTTATATAGGAAAACAGTTGCCTATGACAAAATGAGTACAATTAATCAATTACATATTTACAAATATATTAACCAAAAATCCAAGCAATACCAAACCAAATACCAAATTAATTTTTTACTTCATAACAGTGCTGAAGTCCTCCTCTTTCATTCCTCTCTCTGGATCGGACAGCCTACTTATAATGTCTGGCAGCAGATTATAGATGGCATTATCCTGAGAGAGGAAACCAACAACGACTAAACAAAGAAAGAGAAATAAAAAGTACATCAAGACGTACAACTCACAAATAAGTGCCTACCTTTGCAGCGAGTTCATTGAAAAAGTTGACTGCAAGGTTGTCAATATGTGGCTCAGGGTCAAGCAGGAGTGCAGCAACCTCGCTGACCTGACCTTTGACCTTCATCACATCCTTTAGCACCAACTGAGTCAGAACCGTGATGGCAGTCAGGCGCACCGACACGTTTTCGTCACACAACCTTCACAGACACATCCAATATAGAATGATAAACGACTCGTCACAAAACAACTTGCTGTGTAGTGTGCCAGAGTGCAGACTAGAATTTAATTTCAATTTATTTGTGTAGCGCTTTTAACAATGGATATCGTCTGTCTGTGGGAACAATAGTCTGTTTCGGGTGGGGAAGAAAGGGAAAAAATGGGGAAGAAGGGGAAGGAAGAAAAAAGCACACACCTAAATATGCAGTAACCTCCTAAAACTTATAAATAATGATTAAACAAAGAACACATTCAAATCAAGTCAAGTCCAGAAGCTTTTATTGTCCTTTTGACCACATATAGCTGATGCAGTACACAGTGAAATGAGACAACGTTTCTTCAGGACCCTGGTGCTACATAAACAACACAACAACATATAATTACAAAACAACACAGAGAGCTAAGGACAGAAAGTAAGCTGTCCTAGCTACATAAAGTACATCGTGTGCAACTTGGTGCAAACAGTGCAAGACAAAAGACAGTGCAAAGAGACAATACAGTACGTATAGCAGCAGTTGAATAATGTGCAAATACAATTCAAATAATAGATGACATGTACCCTAACAATAAATACAGGAACAAATTATAAAATAGCAATATATTAAACTATAAACAAAAGAGAAAAATAATATTTAAACATCAAATATTTCAATATAAAATATACATATAACTTTGTAAGAATACAAGCGCTATATGCAACATATCTATATTTTCTTAATTTTTTTGAGCAACTGCTTTTGTCATCGTCTCTGTCACTGGACAATAAATTCTGGCCTTGTCCTGGCTATGTCCAGTTGCTGATGTCCACACTTTCTGCAAGTGTTGGCCTTCCACTCGCCTAATGTATGCACGTAGTTGACGTGGCACAGGTGGTTGAATGCTGTTGGAGGAACACGTCTCGGCTGATGGACCATCACGTAGGGTGGAGTGCTGCTGGGCTGGGGAGTGCTGGTTGCTGAGGGTCCAGGGTCCATGTCCAGAGTCCGAATGTGGGTTCGGTGTGGGGACCGTGCTTGATAGAAGTGCTGGGCTCGATGGGAACAGCACCAGCTTGCGCCAGTATGCCTAAAACAACATGATGAAAAAAATATACATTAACAGTCTACATATATGGCAGTAAAATTTAAGCAATGGGTAAAGAGTTTAGGAGAGATATTTCAGATATAATATACTGAGATATTTACATACCAAATTCTCCTCCATAACTTGAGTGGGAGAATCTGAAGAAAAGTGATGAGTGTCCACAGGCCTGTACTGGACATTTACTTATCTGTAACATTAAAAAAACACTGTCAGTTGACACGCAACCTATAGATTACATGGTATGGCTTTATGTCTTTTCTATACATACCCTCTGTTGAGGAGCAGGTCTGTCCCCAGCTGCAGAGGGACACACACCTGTGCTGGAAAACTGCCATGGCCTTACGAGATTTTTGAGGCTTCAGTAGTCGAACATCTGTGAAAGTTAAATTCAGCAAGCTAAACTGAATAATAATTAAATCATAATGTACAATAATTCAAAAAATCGAAACGAATTAAAATGAACAACATGCAATTCTGTACAATTACCAGCCCTCTTAGATTGTAAATCGTAAATAATAACACTATAATAATAGTGCACTGTGATGTATAATAACAGTAAACTATGATGTAAAAAAAGCAAATATTGGTAAAAAGGGATATAGTTCATTAACAAAAGCATTCCGGATTATAGTATTGGACAAATTTATGTTAGTAATAGAAACTCCATTCACCAATAGCCGAGGAAGACGAGGTGTTACATTATTTTCAGATAAACTCCAAGATATCTGAACTATAGACTGTGGGATAGCTTTGATGATGTTATCATATTGTTTTCTGTCAAATAAATTAAATTTGGAACTAAAAGTTTCAAAAGACATTTGTATGACAGACCATACTCCTTTCTCCCACCAGTTTTTGTAGAATATAGATTTGTTCCTAAACACAGCATATCTACAGTTCCATAGAGGGACATTATGAGGACTCAAATTATGCTTATAGATCATTTTCCAATAAAGTAAGACCTGTTGATGAAACACTGATAACTTAACAGGGTCATAATCACATCTAAGGAAAAAAATGGATACCTCCAACTTTCATAAATATTTGGCTAGGGATATGAAACCAAAAACTATTTTCATTTTTCAAAAAGGATTTTAGCCAGTTTGTCTTAATCATACCATTAATACACTCAATGTCAAGGGATTTTAGTCCCCCTAACTGTGCTATTTGTGTCTTTATAAATTAATTTAACTAGATTAATAAAGTTTTCTCCAAAACCAAGTAATTCTAAAGTACGAAAATAAATTTGTGTTCAATCATGTCAAAAGCCTTAAAAAATCTAGAAATAAAATGAAACAATCTACGATTAAATAATTATAATCCAGTAAGTCAAGCACAAGTCGTATATTATTGTGAATTGAGCGGCCTTTCAAAAAACCTGACTGTGTCTCTGAAATAATCTGTGAAACTCCAATTTTTAATCTGTTAGCATAAATATGAGTTAAAACTTTAATAGTCATTATTAAGCAGAGTTATGGGCCTTCTTTGAGATTGTCTATTAATTTTGGATTTTTTCCAGGTTTAGGGATGAGAGTGATAATCCCTTGGTTCATAGTAGTCGGAAGAATATGGGATTCAGATATTTCTTTCAACATATGAAAAACAAGGTCTTTAATAAATATCCAAAAATGCCTATAGAAGTTACTCGTCAATCCATCTGAACCAGGCGATTTGTGTAATGATAAATAATTCATTGCTTTTTCAAGAAGCGTTTCTTCATCTCAATCTCAGTTCTTCACTGATGTATGTGATATCCCGGAGGTCATGTGATGTCCAGTAAGATGTGTTACCATGGTGAAAGTACACCAGTTTGAAGGATCAGTTACCTTTAGCTCACATCATGTTACTTGATCAATTTATAATGAATATGTTGTTGCTTATATGTGATTTGATGTAATCTAGTTATTGACCCTAACTGTCTGATTGGGGTGGGGGTGTTGACTTATGAAAGTAGTCATGAACAGTAACTAATGCAGCATCTAGGATTCTTATACCGGAAAATGACAGCAAGGTGCATTAGTTTTGCATAGTTTTGGTCTTTAAATCAATTGTAAACAGGACTTTATTGCTACTATCACAGCAGTCAAGTAAGGTTACTTACAACGGTGATGTACAGGTCCGAGCCGTCCTTACGGAGGTGTTTAATGGCAACCTACAAACAAAACAAAAACAAAACACCCCTGTGAAGTGTAGCAGTGGACAGATGGAAAACTTTCAAAAAGGTGAGGGCGGAAGGTGCGAACAGAACAGTGAAAAAGGTGGGACAAATAACACGTGGGGAAAACAGAAACGAGATCACGTGACCCAGAAATCATAAACACAGGCTTAAAACTAGTGCCGGGATTAATCAAGTTTTATCTAATCTTATTTTAGGGATGCCCTACAATGAAATGACAACCAGAGAAAGTTTTTGGAGAAAGTGCACATGCAAAAATCTGGACAATGCTCATGTCATTAACCTCATTACGCTCTACAGTTCATGTATTGTGTTGACCAGTGCAATCTGCAGGATTTGCACAGGCATTTACCTGCTGTCCATCTTTCCTACGAACACCTTCGTACACTGATCCAAAGCCTCCACTCCCCAGCAGATTTCTGATGGTGTACAGATTGAGATATCTCTGTGCTAAAGAAAACAAATAAAAAAAAAGACACAAAATGAGCCTCGTGTTTGTTGTCCTCTTCTGTGTGTATGTAACGCGCTGAGTTAGCATTAACGTAAGGGATCGCTCGCCTAACTCAAGTTGCAGCAGAAATCACACGAAGCTCACACAGGTCGCATTTCACATCTCGAGGGGTTTTTATTTTTTACTAGCAACAGTGTTATTTATTTAAAGAAGAAAAATTAAATGAGCAACAGAAATGAAAATAAAAACATCGGAGCCGCACTCATGCTGTACTCGCGGCTCACGTGACTGCAGACTGACCACAACACAAAAAAACAAAATGGCGCCCTGCTCTTAAAGGAGCCACAGCTTATTTCACTCGTTACAGGTGAAATGGTCAGTAATAAATCAGTGGTTTATTTCGTGTATGTGTTTTTTATTTCTTTTTATACAACAGCACAATAACTGCTAACCTTATCACAGCATTCTGATCATGGGTAAAAAAAAGCCAGTTGTTACTTATATAAAAAACAGCTTTCGTATCTACCTCAGATATACACTGCGGTCAAAAGAATTGACCACAACATTAACATCCCAGAGTTTCCATCATTTTCTTTTTTCTTTTTCTTTTCAAGCAAAAACCTTTTGCTGTTACTGCTTAACTAGCCTGAAATAGTGAATACTTAAGCATCGGCTAGTCACGTGACTGTCACATGATCGTACTGCACTGAGAGAGTTGTGGTCAGTCAGTATTGTCCTGTTCATCATGTTCATGTGTTTGTCAGCTTGATAGGACCATACAAATTTGTGTATCTTATATTAGAGCATTTAAAATTTAGTGCTTTGAGTACAATTCACTCACCTGTTAGTGGGTGGGATATATTAGGCAGTAAGTGAACATTTTGTCCTCAAAGTTGATGTGTTAGAAGCAGGAAAAATGGACCTATGTAAGGATTTGAGGCAGTGTCATGCTTTGGGCAATGTTCTGCTGGGAAACCTTGGGTCCTGCCATCCATGTGGATGTTGACACGTTCCACCTACCTAAGCATTGTTGCAGATCATGTACACCCTTTCATGGAAACGGTATTCCCTGATGACTGTGGCCTCTTTCAGCAGGGTAATTGTCGGAACTCAGAGCCCCCTCCGAGTGGACATATCACCGGGTGGAATTTTTAGATTGTGTCTATTTCTCTTAGCTTTCCATAATCTTACCCAATGAACTCAATAAACTATAAAAACTTAGCCAAAATAAAGGAGATCTCAGTCAGCAGATGAGAAGAAGCAGGTTTCTTTATTCAGCCATGCAGTCAACAACATGCATTTATGAAGAGAGCAGCTGGTTTATAAAATCCCTGAGAAATTCCCCTCTACTTATACCCGTTTCTCTAATTTAAATATTTCCAGCAATTTCCCATTATATTCAATGTATGGCTACATAATTTACATACTTTTGCCATTTCCCATTATTTTCCTACTTGTACCGATACCGCCCCTAAATTAATATCATCCTCCCCTTGATGACGTCAATTTTTCCTCCTCTCAAGTTTCCCTTGTTTTCAGGCTAAGTCAGCCGATTTCAAGAAAAAATAGCGCTTACTTATAAGCGCTGCTTCCTTATCAACTTCATTTGACCGCAACCTCCCAAGCTGCTTCCTTGGATCATCCCGACCTCATACGCTGCCTTCCACAACTATGTGTAAGTACCCTGACCTCTTCCTCTGTGTCATATTGATCTTTCTTTATCTGCTTGATCTAAGTTAGATGCGTTTCTATTTTTTAAATAAGCCTTCCCATTATGCTGTCTCATATCCTTCCCGCCAATGCTCTTCACTACCATAGACCAAGTCACACTGCCCTAACAGTCTACCACTGCCCTGTCAACCCAAGGCAAGAGTTTCCAATATCCTGGGCCTTGAGCTTTTAAGCGTTTCACTCTTATTGTCTGCTAAGCTTTATTTAAGATTACATAGTCACACAATATGCACCTCACTCATCCCTATTTTTCCTTCTAGCTCAGTCAGCCTGCCGTGCTATCTTCCGAAGAAGTCCCAGGGGTGCTCTGCGACGCTGTCGCCAGTATCGGCTGTCTTGCCTGGCTATTGAGCTTACTGGTTTCCTGGAACACCTATCTGACATCTCCATCCCCGAGTCCTCTCACCTTACTCACCATATCGTGAGAGATGCCCTCTGTCTCGATCAGAGCACCCAATTTCACCCCAAAACCTGTGATCAGTCTACTCAGACCCTCTACTGGCATTGGACACGCACTACCTCTCAAGGCATCCAGACTATTGAGATCTCTTCTGATGATTCTTCCTCTGACTCTTCTTCACCTCCTAACTCTCCTGACGTTCCCCAACGTTCTCCTGGCTTTGTGCCTTTGCTTTACAGTATTCACAATATTCCCCAATCTTCTCCTGTCTATTCGCCTCCAGTTTCTCCCACTGATTACTCTCCCACTTCTCCTCAGGAACCTGAGGTCCCTTCTTCTACAGCTGACCCTCCGGTCCCACTGATCCCACTGGATAGGCTGACTGACTGAGCTGTAACTCCTAATGTTTCAATAAATTTCTCTTTCCTTCTTCCTGTCTCAGTGTGGTTATTACACCAGTATACTAATATTAATGGTTTTGCATGTTTATTATAAAGGTTATACATGATTATTATAAATTTGCATTAATCAAAGCCAGCTACTAGTCAATAGCTAAATATTTTGGATAGGTAAACACTACTGATAAGCAGGGTATTGCTATCTTAAAGCTAGGCATATAATTTTCTCCGACATAATGCACCGTGCCACAAAGCCCAAATGGTTCAGGAATGGTTTGATGAGCACAAAAATGAGTTTGAGGTGTTGACTTGGCCTCCAAATTCCCCAGATCTCAATCCAATCCAGCATCTGTGGGATGTGCTGGACAAACAAGTCCGATCCATGGAGGCCTCACCTTGCAACTTACAGGACTTTAAGGATCTGCTGCTAACATCTTGGTGCCAGATACCACAGCATACCTTCAAGAATCAAGTGGAGTCCATGCCTCGATGGGTCAGGGCTGTTTTGGCAGCAAAAGGGGGACCAACACAATATTAAGCAGGTGGTCATAATGTTATACCTGATCAGTGTATATGATACTGTATGTAAACGGTTTTAGAAGACGTTTGTTTTTAGCTGGTCAAACAACACGGAAAAATCTGGAAAAGGCGCAGATTAAGATGAAAAAGCTTTTTGATCGCCAGTCTGAAAAGCGTGTATTTAATCCTGGGGATCAGGTTTTGGCATTGCTTCCGTTTGTGGATTCTCCGTTCTGTGTGAAATTTGTGGGACCCTATACTGTTGTGCGTGCACTGTCTGATCTTAATTATGAAATCGCAACTCCAGACAGAAAGAAAATAACCCAAGTCTGTCATGTAAATTTACTGAAACCTTTTTTCTCCCGCGATTGTCAACCAACTGATGTTAAATCATCCGCTCCGGTTAGTCCTGTGACAGATGGGATGGGTCAGTCTTTGGTATAGGAGAGATTAAGGTTGTAGACGATGCTGTAATACAACCTCGACTGAAAAATTCTGAGACCTTGAAAGATTTCTTGTCTCATTTATCCGTTTTGCAGCAAGCAGAGTTGTCACAGCTGATACGCGAGTTTACGTCATTGTTTGGGGATGTTCCATCAAAAACTCATTTAATAGAGCACGACGTGGATGTGGGTGATGCTTCACCTCTACATCAGCGCTATTATCGTGTCCCTTTTGAAAGACGTCTAAAGTTGGAAATCACCAAACCTGACGCTTTTCCCTCCCGAGAATGGAGGACTGCGTTGACCAAGTGGGCTCGGCAAGGTATGTTAGTAAATTTGATTTACTTAAAGGATATTGGCAGGTGCCTTCGACACCACAGGCACAGGAAATTACTGCTTTTATAACTTCTTCAGGGTTGTACTCCTATTCTGTCATGAGCTTTGGTTTACACAACGCTCCAGCTACATTTCAGAGATTAATGAATCGTGTAGTCTCTGGTTTGGAAGGCTGCGCGGTCTATTTGGACGACGTTATAGTTTATAGCGATAGCTGGGATCAGCACTTCACACGGGTACGAGATTTATTTCGGCGTTTAGTGGAGGCTAATTTGACGGTGAACTTGGCTAAATGTGATTTTGCACAGGCAACGGGTTCTTACTCGGGAAACGAGGTGGGCCAAGGTGTGGTGCGCCCTTTGCACGCTAAAATAAGTACGATAGATAATTTCCCTGCCCCTTGTGATAAAAAAGAGCTCATGAGGTTTATTGGGATGGCCAGTTACTATCACAGTTTTTGTCCCAATTTTTCATCGGTCATCTGTTCATTGACTAATATTTTAAAGAACTCCACGTTGTCAAAAGGCGTTTGAGAAAGTGAAGTTGTTGTTGACTGCTGCTTCTGTGTTAGCAGCTCCCCAAAGTGGTCTTGTGTTTGAGATTCAGGTTGACGCCGGTCAGGTGGGAGCAGGAGCTGTTCTTCTCCAGACTCATTCTGGTGGTATTGGTCACCGTAACTGAAGAACAGATCCTTGAAGAATATCTGAAGTAATCCTGTTCCTAATAAGCACATTAGCATTATGTATGTGTGAGGTTTCACATGCGATGTTTATAAGGAAACTGAATTGAAGCCTGATCACGTTGCCTTGTGCAAGTAAGCTTTCTTATGTTCAGCAGAAAAAGACCTCGGTGTGATTACTGACTCTTTCGTCTTTCATCCGAAGCTCATGTGCACACATGGACAAAATTGTTGGTACCCTTCCGTTAAAGAAAGAAAAACCCACAATGGACAGTGAAATAACTTGAAAAGTAATGATGAATAAAATTGTACTGAAAATTGACTAATGAAAATCAGACAATGCTTTTGAACTCGAAAAGATTGACACGTTCAACTAAAGTGTGTCCTATAATTAGCATCACAGGTGTCTTCCCACTTGTAGTCAGTCAGTCTGCCTGTTTAAAGGGTGAAAAGTAGTCACTGTGCTGTTTGGTATCATGGTGCGCACCACACTGAACACGGAGCACAGAAAGCTAAGGAGAGAGTTGTCTCAGGAGATTAGAAGGAAAATTATAGACAAGCATGTTAAACAAACAGCCTGATATTCCTCTGACTACAGTTGCACATTACTCAGAAGCTTAAGGTCCACTGGACTGTGTCCAACCTTCCTGGATGTGACCACAAGAAGAAAATTTATGACAAATTGAAGAGGCAGATAACCCTAACCCTAACCCTAACGCTAACCCAGCTTAGGCTGGAGTGAAAGTGGAACATGCAACAGGACAATGATCCATGGCTAAATAAGAAAATAATTGGTGCTACAATGGAATTTCATTTATATATATATATATATATATATATATATATATATATAAACAATTTGTGTATACAGTATATACATTTATATATACATTTATTTGTGTATACAGTATATACATTTATATATACATTCATGTTTGGTTGTTTCTTTCTTTCGAGGGTCTTCAACAGCTCCGCCTTCACTCAGAACCTTCACCAGATTTAAACCATTCATGGCTTAAGATGTCTTCAAATGTGGGCCGACATTCAGGTTCCAAGTCCAGGCACCGATTTATCAGATTGTGGCAACCTGTGTGCAGTGATGAGATATTATAGCTAGCGCTTTGACATTTAGATAGATATTAATATTATTCAAAAATCAATTCATCTTGTAATGCCAGTTTCACAAACTTCAGCAGTTCTTAATGGTGATGCTTCTACATTTCCTCACCTTCAGACACGCCGGGAGCGAAGTACATCTTCCTGTAAAAGATGTCGTCCTCATTATGGAAGGGCATGTGTCCGCAGACCAGGTAAAAAAGGAGAACTCCCAGACTCCAAATGGTGGCAGGATATCCGAAATACTCTCCATCGCACACCCACTCAGGTGGAGAGATACTCCAAGTTCCTGAGCAAAAAAGAGAGAAGGAGCACCGTCAGCACTGTGGAAACTTCACTTCGTTCTCTTTGATTCTGTCTCCTACCTATTATGCACTTACCTTCATATTCTGTGTAGGGCGTGTCAGAGAGCAGAGCTCCACAGCCAAAGTCGATTAACTTCACATCCAGCGTGTCAGGTTTGATGAGAAGGTTCTCCGCCTTGATGTCACCATGGAAAACACCGGCTTGACAGCAGTGGCGAGCGGCTTTAACCACCTGGCTCATGATTTTCTGAGCCAGTGCTTCTGACAATCTGCCGTCGTGATGTTTAAGGAACTGCTGGAGGTCCATGCATGGGCTGGGTCGCTCCAGGACCAAGATGTAGCAATCGGACATCTCGAACCATTCAATCAACTCCAGCACATTGTCACAAGGAAGCGGCTTGGAGACCTTTTTCATTAGTGCAACTTCCAGGGGAAGGCTGCTTGTTTCTCCAGGCTGAAATACGAACAGATACAGTTAGTCCTGGACTGGAGCGAATTCTTCTAATCTACTGAATCAGAGATGATACAATACGAAGGTATGAACTGGTAATGATTCAGATATCTATTATGGATGATAGGGAATACAATCTGAATGTGAACTCTAAGTTGAAGGTAAGTAGTTTAGGATTATTTTAGTAGGACTGAGTAAACGGACACATCATTTGGTCTATCAGGTGGGTGTTATTTGGACTCTATGTCGTCTCTGCAGAAGAATCTCAGAAGTAGAAGTTTACTTACAATGGTGATGAATTTATCTTCTGTTTTTTTCTCCACATATTTCAGTGCAACCTGTTCAGACATAAAGAAACATGCACATTCTTATTGTAAAACATGAACAGAACATATACAATTCGTAATTTCTACAGAGTTGTGATCAGAAATAAAATGAATCTATTCCAATAGGCTTCAGACTGGCTTAGCCTCATACTCCCATTTTGCCAACAGTTTGCTGCAATTCTCACTTTGCAGATGATTGACACTAAATAATGCGGTTTCTTTACGTTGACTGAACACACAACTGAATCAGACCAATTTTCAGCATTTGCTGAAGATTAAACATTTAAATACGTCACAGTGGTATCAGTTACATAGTTCAGTTACTAAACAGTTCCCTGCAAAATCTATGATTTTTTAACTCGGCTGTTCTGACATAGTGTGTTTTATTTTTGCCCCAGACAATCAGGCAAGTGTTATTGTTTAACCCTGGGATTGTCCCTCAGGGACATCGATCATTTTTCAAACGCTTAACAATGGTTACTAAGTGCAAATGGACTGTAGATGTCATGCACAGTCTAATGACCTGCTTGTCATCAGCATTACGGATTCCCGCACGGACTGTCCCGAAGCCTCCTTCACCCAGCATCTCTCCCGGGGTGTACAACGACTCAAACACCTCTGTTAAACAAACAGACCATCATTCAAATCAAGCTGAAATAAGAAAATCTGCAGAAAAGTTATACATTCACTAGCAACACATTACAGCAACATTTTTGGAAATGGTGGATTCTAACATACCCCATGGCGTGATGATGTTCTCAGGAAGAGGACACAGGTTCTGTACCAGAAAAAAGTATTGTACATACTTAATTCACACGTCATAAATCATACTGGATATGCCTAATATTTGACTGCATGTAATGCAAACACATCTTCAGAAATGAATTAAACAGAAACAGCCTTCACTTTCCTAGAATAGAAGAGTGAAATGAACGTGTTCTACATATTTCTTAGCGTTATTTTTGAGCTGAACATTTCTATAGCCACAGATTACTTTGTGTTAATGGGTTGTTAGCTTTACTTCTAGATGATCTCATTGAAAACTATTTTATCAAGGATAATCTCTTTTATTTTGAGCCTCTATGTGATTAGATTTGTGTAATCTCATATAATCAGGTAAGCACACCAATCTCTGTTACTGAGCAGTACAAGCCATGTAATCTGGACTAGTATAGCATGTTTCTGCTCGATATATTACGGTCTAATCTCTTCTCACTGACTCACCTTGACATTCTTCTTAGGTTCCTCAAACCACTGGTGGCTGAGGATTTGCTCGTACGTTGGGCGCCAGTGAGGATATAGCTCCAGACACCACTGGATCAGGTCATGGCAACCTGTGTGTAGTGATGAGAGAGACATTTAGTCAGACATTCTAGATTTTGGAAAATCAATTAATATGATTCATTTATTGTGAAAGGCAAGTTTTCCAACATTACTATACATATCTAAACTTGATGTGTTTGGACTTTCTCACCTTCGGACAGGTCGTTAGCAAAGTGCAAGTCCCGGGCAACGATGTCCTTCTCGCACCAGAAGGGCAGTTCTCCACATACCATGTCAAACAGTAGAACTCCCAGACTCCAGACGGTAGCATGATCACCCATATACTCGCCCTCACATATCCACTCAGGTGGGAAGTAAGCTCTAGTTCCTGAGTGAAAAAGACAGAAGGAGCAACGTCACAAAAATGGTTGTCCACTGCATGTTTTTATTCTTTCCAAGACCTATGATGTGCTTACCTGCATAATATCTGTAGGGGGTGTCCTGCAGCAAATCACCACAGCCAAAGTCTATCAGCTTCAGCTGGTGTGTGTCGGTGTTGATGAGAATATTCTCCGGCTTGATGTCACGGTGCAGGACACCACATTCAGAGCAGTGGCGAGCGGCCTGAACCACCTGACGCATGATGTGTTTTGCCAGTGATTCAGACAGTCGCCCTTTGTGACCTTTTAGGAATTTTCGGAGGTCTGTGCAGGGGATTGGTCTCTCCAGGATCAAGATGAAGCAGTCCGACATCTCGAACCACTCGATCAGCTCCAAGACATTTTCATGGCAATATGGCTTGGACACCATTTGCATTAAAGCAACTTCCAGAGGAAGGCTGTTTGTCTCTCCAGGCTGAAATATAAACAGACACACTTAGCATGGGTGCGGCGTGATTAGGTCTAAATTATGGTAAACAGAAATGTTACAGTATAAAAGGCTTGGATTAGTAATTGACACATAATTCCACACATAACCTCAGAAGTAAAGGAAGTTTACTTACAATGGTGATGAAAGCTTCATTCATTTCCTTCCCCACGTATTTAATGGCAACCTGTTCGCATATACAACACATAATTACATTCTTATAGAAAACCTCACTAAGACATATAAGTTGTGATGAATTGTGTCGATTAGTGCAAATGAACTGTAGATGTGCAGTCCGCTTACCTGTTTTCCGTCAGCATTACGGACTCCTGCACAGACGCTCCCGAAGCCTCCTTCACCCAGCAGCTCTCCCGGAGTGTACAGGGACTCAAACACCTCTGTTAAACAAATATACAATCATTCAGTAACAAATAAGAAGTGTGTTGTCTTGAAAAATCAATCTGAAATCATCTTTTCTGCTACCTAAGTTCTGATCCCTTCTGTCTCTTACCCAAAGACTAACGTACACTTTATATAAATATGACCATATTAAATTCAAACCTTTTAATAAACCTTTTCAGGCAAAATATATGAAGCTGATTAGACTGTTTTGGCCCAGTGTAATGTGTTAAAGATCTGACAGACGTGTGCTAAAAATCTTTACCGGACTTTAAATCATTACTGTAAATTCTTTGCTGTGTGATTCTTTAGGTACAATTTTATGTCCAAATGGTGGATGAACATACCCCATGGTGTAATGTGGCCTTCCTGACGTGGACGCTGGAGACTGAACATCTCACTAGTCATGAGGCCACGTCCGGAGTTCTTCACCTTATACACTCCGTCCGCGTACAGCTGACGAAGGTTTACCAGCCACTCCGGTTCTTCTTCCTTCCCTTGGTGTAGCTTCTCAGACAGCTACGAGACAGACGGAAAATAAACCGACTAAATATTTTGTAAATAAAACCTTGGAATCATTTTACAAGTATCATATTTACCGCAATGGTCATTTTCATTGTGGTCTTGGTGATTTGCCGTGGTAAAGTAGCAATTGCTGTAGCGATGGCCTCGCAGTACTCGAGGGCTTGGTCGAAAAGGCCGAGCTCGGCTAGCCTACTGGCGTGATAGCACTTGAAGATCTAAGACAGACAGAGTCATTCCATCTTAGCAAAAAGGTCCATGCTTAAATTTGATAAAAAGAATATTAAAAAGGAATAAAAAGAGAAATTCTAACTTGGAAATTTGGCTGGGGAAGCCCTGTGGTCAGCGAGCATATGTATTCATACACCTCCGTTCGTTCAATTGCTTCCCTTATGGCTGATTGCCTGATTGGCAGACTGTACAAAGAGAAAAGTGTCTTAGTCAAGTCAGAAGAATAATCATACCCAAGCGCTCTCACACACGAACACACACACAATACCTGTTACAGCCAATGAGCTCAAAGCTGGGGCTCTGTAAAATCTGCAACTCCTCCGTTGCAGCTACGTAGCACAGCTGTGCAGCATAGGTCAGTCCTCTGGAGTCTGCAGATGAAAGACCAAACATGCATGTAAGGATTTGGGTCAGTGCAACAGTCCAGAGTTCATGATCCGATCACAACATGTGAAGTTCCTAGAATATTGTTTATGTTATCCATACCAAGGTCCTGTCCCATTTGAATCAGAGCATCCAATATCTCGTCTTCTGGGTCGGCAGAGCACAAAAGTTTCGCCAGAGAAAGACACCAGCTATCTTGGTTCTTAACCGCTCTCTGTAGATGGAATTGGCACATTAGACAGCAACAAATAAAGCAAAAACAACACAAAAAGTAGACAGATGGTGATGCTGATGCATTAATAAACAAAGGTATAGCTAATATAACATATTACAACATAACATGACAAGTTTATACCCTTTTCTTCAGAAGCCTGTAGTTCTTGAAAAGGACAGTTGCAGCATCTGCCAGCTCTGCTTTCTGTAAAAGAAACATGCTTAACTTCCATCACTACTCTAGACACAGTATATTTATTCATGCTGACAAATTTAGCTTATTAAATCTCTTGCTGCTTTTATTGTGAGTAATTTTGCTGTGAAAGTCAACTAAAACGCTTACTCCATTTTTGCTGCAACGCAGCTCCATCACCTTCCAGAAGAAATAGGTCTCCTTCTGGTCAGGTTCCTCCACCTTTTGTAGGCACTCCTGGGATTTCCTCTGGATAAAACGCATCACGTCCTCCATCTGGATCTTACTGCTGTAATGGATGGATACAGATTATTGAACATACACCTTGACCAGCTGATGATATGTTTCCAAACATTCCTGCTGAATGTTCAGTTTGTGTGTGTGTGTGTGTGTGTTATCTCAGAGGAGAAATAAGCACTCACCTCATCAGAGGACCCGGAAAAGAGATGTTCTCCCCATCAGACAGGTAGTTGCCATCACCTTGTAAGAGGTTGCTTTCTCTCTCATGATGAGGAATTTGAACAGCAGGGTTGCTCTGCATTTTCTTGTCCACTGTCATTTTTGTTAATTTTGTTATTAACTGTGGAACACCATAAATACATTTGGTTATTTATTTATTTGCTTTTTGTTTTTTATATAATTCAACTTGTGTTTTAATTATTTTGTCCACCTCTGGACAAATTCATCAGACTCGCAGACGATATTTGCTTTAAGTAATTGAAAAAAAAAATGATGTGCTGATTCATCAATTTTTTATAGTCAGATGTGAGTGAGGACATAAAAAGACTTTCTGATATGTAATTTCAATACAAAACAATTTCACTGAATAGCAGTTAGGGGATATACACTGATCAGGCATAACATTATGACCACTGACAGGTGAAGTGATTATCTCCTCATCATGGCCCCTGTTAGTGGGTGGGATATATTAGGCAGCACGTGAACATTCTGTCCTCAAAGTTGATGTGTTAGAAGCAGGAAAAATGGGCAAGCGTAAGGATTTGAGCGAGTTTGACAAGGGACAAATTGTTATGGCTAGACGACTGGATCAGAGTATCTCCAAAACTGTAGCTCTTGTGAGGTATTCCCGGTCTGCAGTGGTCAGTATCTATCAAAAGTAGTCCAAGGAAGGAACAGTGGTGAACCGGCAACAGGGTCAGGGGCGGCCAAGGCTCACTGATGCACGTGGGGAGCGAAGGCTGGCCCGTGTGATCCGATCCAACAGACGAGCTACTGTTGCTCAATTTCCTGAAGAAGTTAATGCTGGTTCTGATAGAAAGGTGTCAGAATACACAGTGCATCACAGTTTGTTGTGTACGGGGCTGCATAGCCACAGACCAGTCAGGGTGCCCATGCTGACTCCTGTATACAGCCAAAAGTGCCAACAATGGGCATATGAGCATCAGAACTGGACCAGGGAGCAATGAAAGAAGATGGCCTGGTCTGATGAATCACGTTTTCTTTTACATCACGTGGATGGCCGGGTGCGTGTGCATCACTTACCTGTTGAACACATGGCACCAAGATGCACTATGGGAAGAAGGCAAGCCGGCGGAGACAATGTCATGCTTTGGGCAATGTTCTGCTGGGAAACCTTGTGTCCTGAGATCCACGTGGATGTTACTTTGACCCGTACCACCCACCTAAGCATCGTCACAGACCATGTACACCCTTTCATGGAAACGTTATTTCCTGACGCCTGTGGCCTCTTTCAGCAGGATAACGTGACACAATGCCACAAAGCAAAAATGGTTCAGGAATAGTTTGGGTTTGAGGTGTTGACTTGGCCTCCAAATTCCCCAGATCTCAGTCCAATCAAGCTTTTGTGGGATGTGCTGGACAAACAAGTCCGATCCATGGAGGCCTCACCTCACAACTTAGAGGACTTAAAGGATCTGCTGCTAACATCTTTTGTGCCAGATCCAGCAGCACACCTTCAGGGATCTAGTGGAGTTCATGCCAAAAGGTGGACCAACACTACCAATGTTAGGCAGGTGGTCATAATGTTATGCCTGAAGACGTCTACAGCTCATTACAGGTCGAATACAAACTATTCTACTTTGGGTTGTAGCAAGTTTGATAAACAGCTGCTTGCCTCTTTCTGCTTTGTGTAGATCTGTATTATCTTATATTAGTTATATTACTATCATATATCTTATAGATCTTATATTACTTTAAAGCTGAGACTTTCTCAGCTTTCTTCCCTCTCTCCTCTGCACAGGATGTTCACCTGTGTCCATAATAAATCCATGAGGCTGAACACGGGGAAACGAGTAGCTTAGCGGATTTTACTCAAGATTAAACCATTTAGCATAAGAAAAAAGTGTAGGACTAATGTAATATTATTTTTTTAACTCACTTTCCTGAAGGTTTTATACTTTAGGCTCAAGAAACAGAGCAAATCAGTGTAGACAGTCCCAGCATATTTTTCCATGTTTCACACAATATATTTCCTCTATTCGATCACAATTTCTCTTCCCTACTTAACACACTAACACTCTTCATACCTCAGTTGGTTGGGGGTCAGTTCTTAAATATCCCAGGGTCCTGTGCAAAACTTATACAGTATTAATGCACACACCTAATCTGGTCTAGATCACCAGTCTACATCAGACCTGACCTGAATCAACAAGATTTAATAGAAATATATTTCAAACAACAAGAGTGAGATCAGCTTCCCGAAAAAGAAAGATAATGTAACTTCATATTTTTCCCCCCTTTCATTTAAATAGTTTCAAGTAGCTCACAGAAGAGCTGGTGAATAACAATAGTCACATTTGCACAATTTTATTTCATATTCTACTTTTCATTTTTGGCCTAGGATGAGTTTTCTCTCTGAACTTAATATACTTTTATTACAAATGACACACACACACACACACACACACTACAATTAAACTGTTTATTTTGTTAATATGAAGCAGTAATGATTCTCTAGCTTCTAGCATCTGGTACAGTATTAAAGGTGTGTTCAATAAAACCTCCAAACATTTGGAACAATTAACCATTAACCATGTACAATTTGACACACAAACACAGTTTGATGTGGAATAGCTTTATAAAAGGGCATTTTGTCCTTTAATATTGCAGTAGGAGTTGCTCAGACATAAATGTAAAAGTGATATCAAACAAAGGAAAAAAAAAAACGTACATATCCATCCATCCATCCATCGTGTTTTTGTAGGTGCTCAGGATAGCTCTCTGAAGCTGTGGGATCTGAGGAAGCTGATGAACTTTTAGACAATTACTTTGGATAATAACTATGAGGTTTGTTATTATTATACAAGTGTTGGTTTGCTGATATGTTGCCATGTGTACTGCAATTGTTTTTACTAAATCACAAACAAATTGAAATAATCAGATCATTAAGTGCAATGAACCAGTATCAGCCTTTTCATTTCCTCCTTCTCCTCTTCCTCCTGTTGACCTGCAGGTGAAGTCTCTGGTGTTTGACCAGAGCGGAACGTATCTGGCTGTTAGAGGGTCTGATATTCGAGTGTACATTTGCAAACAGTGGACTGAGGTTCTCAACTTCACTGGTGAGTGCAGCAGCTTTACTGTTATACATTTATATCGTGTGTTAAGTGTCCATGCTTCCCATAAACAATTGTTTTCAGCTTTTAAAATGAATAACTGATTGAAAATGATGATTGGGTCTTTCTCCTCTCTTTTCCTCTTTGCTTTCTATAGATCACTCAGGTTTGGGTAACTGGCGAGCATGCTCAGTTCCTGTCCTCTACTGACATGGACAGAAGCCTCAAATTCTACAGCCTGTAGGACATCAGGAGAAACTGATGAAATGAAATGAGAGTGATAGGAGTTATGTTTTAGTCCATGATCCCATTCTAGTGTATAAGGATGAAGCTAACCATCATGGTTTTGCAGCCTCTGTCTCGCAGATGAAAATGGACGTCGAAATGATTTCCATATATGAATACACTGTAGTGATAAGTGAACACATTCTCTGCCGTCTCTAATCAATCATATGGTTTTCTCATGAGAACCGCTTAAAGATTTTTAGTAGCTATGAATAATAACTTGGTTTATATAATTTTGGTATATTTTTATAATAATTCTGGTTTTGTCAACCTTTTATTTTCCTGCTCTGTATTTCTAGGGCTCCCTTTTCCTGACTTAGTGGTGTTGCTGTCTCTTGTGCCTAATCATTTGTACCCTGCCATGAGCTGAAAACAGAAAAGAATCAAATTAGATTTCAATAAAGACTTGATGTTTTTAATGTCTGGTGTTCAAGTGTATGATGTGAATTATCACGTTTCACATTAATATTGTGTTAATGTTTCATCTGATATTATATTATACTGTAGTCTTACAAGGGCACATAATAAAAGGGCTACAAGGGTAATAAGTAATACATATATATACACTATGTTGCCAAACATTTGAGGACACCCCTCCAAATCACTGAATTCAGGGGACTGGGCTTGGCCCTTTAGTTCCAGTGAAAGGAACTCTTAATGCTTCAGTATACCAAGACATTTTGGACAATTTTATGCTTTGTGGGAACACTTTGGGGATGACCCCTTCCTGTTCCAACATGACTGCAAACCAGTGCACAAAGCAAGGTCCATAAAGACATGGGTGAGTGAGTTTGGTGTGGAGGAACTTCACAGAGTCCTGACCTCAACCTGATCAACATCTTTGGGATGAATTAGAGCGGAGACCTCACAAATGCTCTTCCAGTGGAATGGTCAAAATTCCCATAAAAACACTCCTAAACTCCTAAAACTCCTAAAGAAGAGTTGAAGCTGTTATAGCTGCAATGGTTCATAAAAAGCCTTTTACTTTTTCTATGCTAAACCCCTGCACTTTGGTGGATATGTCTCTAATTTGTTAGTTGTCTTTAAAACACCCCATATATATAAAGAGGATATATATATATATATATAAGGGTTTCACGGTATCGATAACTATCTATATATAATTAATATATCTGATCCTTAATAAATGATATCTATCTAATTTTATCACTTAAAAATATCCAGAGTAAGGACAATATTTTCTCAAGGTGATAATCTTACAAATAATGCATGAACATTTAGGTATGTGAGTGGAATGAAGGAGGTGGTGACCCGGGTGTGACGTGTCTCTGATGAAGCTTGTGGCCACTGGGTGCTGTAGATGTGCTTAAGTGCAGGGATTTTGGTTTGCCTATGTAGATAGTGTAACTCATGGGCGTCGCTAGGCCATTTTTAGGGGGGCTGTAGCATAACTACTCAGCACCCCAAAAAATTATGTGATTATCCATAAACTGTACACAAATTGGTGATTGATTAATTAATTAATTCATTCATTCATTAATTTTTTTACTATTATACCCACATTGGGGACTGAGCCCCCCTTAAATGAAAATCCTAGAATCGTCCCTGGGTCACCCAATTAGTTACTTTTCACTCAAGTTTAATTCCTATCAATTGAATTACTCTGTTACTGAGAAGGAAACGTTGGCACTGATCTGGGCACTTCAACATTTTGATGTGTATGTGGGGGGAGGGTCCCCAGTTGTCATCTATTCAGATCATAATCCTTTGACATTCCATCATTCATTACAGAGTCAGAGTCCACGCTTAATGCGATGGATACTTTACTTACAGCCTTATAATTTGACAATAAAACACATTAAGGAAGTTGAGAATGTGTTAGCAGACACCCTGTCCTGTGCCCCCATGGTGGAGAGAGGAAATGGTGTTTCTGTCTTCAACTGATGTGAGCTGACCCACCTCTATGTATGCATGTTATAATTTAGTATCATTATTTTGTTATTTTGATGTGGGAAACAGTATTCCCTGATGACTGTGGCCTTGTTCAGCAGGGTAATGCACCGTGCCACAAAGCCCGAATGGTTCAGGAATGGTTTGATGAGCACAACAATGAGTTTTTGAGGTGTTGACTTGGCCTCCAAATTCCCCAGATCTCAATCCAATCCAGCATCTGTGGGATGTGCTGGACAAACAAGTCCAATCCATGGAGGCCTCACCTTGCAACTTACAGGACTTTAAGGATCTGCTGCTAACATCTTGGTGCCAGATACCACAGCATACCTTCAGGGATCTAGTGGAGTCCATGCCTCGATAGGTCAGGGCTGTTTTGGCAGCAAAAGGGGGACCAACCCAATATTAAGCAGGTGGTCATAATGTTATGCCTGATCAGTGTATATGATATATAATGAAACGAATACAATTGTATAATATAAACAGTTCTACGTATATTTAAAAGGATTTACAGTATGAGTATATTGTGAATAAGAATCTCAGGATGAGCTCAGTTTTCTTGATTACAGCAGGTTTTAAATTCAAGTCTACATTATATTCATATAAGATCATCGACTGAACCCACGGTGAGATTTGGGCATGAACTGTTGATGGGAAGTGCAGATTTTTAAGCTATCCATGTGTGTTCATCCACAGCAGCAGACATTGAGTCATAAATGCAGACGGCTCCAAGCAGAAGATCATAAATATGATGATATTGAATGAAAGCAAACAGCAGCCACTCAGGTATAAGGTTCATGATTTATTTAACGTATTTCTAATTTATTTACAGGAATTATAATTTATTTGTAATTATAATTTGTTGGGTGCTGATGGTCTGATCCAACATGGCCTATTCATCATCTGTGGAATAAAAACATGTTTAAATTAATATAGAGTTTTGTAGAACATAATGTTTCCTTATTTGATTTCTTGTTCAATTGTCATGAAAATAAAATTACATAATACTTTATTGTGGAAGAATGCAGTAGGGTTCTAGTGCAATCCATGTGATCTGGATCATATTCTGTGTTAGTTCATTTTAATTAGATCTGATGTTTTACCTGGCTAACCTGAAGGGCTTCTGTGAACCACCCATGTTTACTGATCTGCTTCAGGCTTGGTCTTTTGGTGGGATCTTGCTCTAAGCACCAGTTGATCAGATGGCGGCAGGCTGTGTGGGCAGTGATGTAAACAGGGACAGAAATTTAGTCACTAATTTTTAATCTTCACTATCATTTTTCTCAGATTTGTAACATCTTGTAATATCTCAAAATGCTGTTTTTATATTCTCTCACCTTCAGACAGGCCAGGTATGAAATTGAGGGACCCAGCAACAATTTCCTCCTCATTACTGAAGGGCATTTCTCCACAGACTAAGCTGTATAGGAGAATGCCCAGACTCCAGATGGTAGCATGGTCGGCGTAGTACTGTTGTTGCTGGATCCATTCTGGAGGCCAAAAATCTGGGGTTCCTGAGCAGAAGAGCAAGAACAACATCAGCAAGATCACAACTTAGATATTCCATTAATTATGTGCAATATCTGTTGACGTGCAATTACCTGCATATTCCACGTAGGGCGTGTCCTGCCACAAATCACCACAGCCAAAATCGATCAATTTTATGTCCAGGGTGTCGGAGTTGAACAGAAGGTTTTCCGCCTTGATGTCACGGTGGAAAACCTTGTGACTTTGGCAGTAGCCGGCAGCCTCGCCCACCTGCAGCATGAAGTAATAATAATAATAATAATAATAATGATAATAATAATAATAATAATAATAATAATAATAATAATAATAATAATAATAATAACCATCAATCATTGAACACTAAAGAAAACTCTCAGGATCAAAATCAAAAGAGCTAAACTAAATTTCATCTAAACACAACTATATACACTGTAATTATGTAATATAGTCTATAAAGAACAACCAGTCTCAGCAAGACTGGACCCTTACAGCCACATCACATAGTCACAGCCGTACCATACATCAGTAACCCTAAATAAACAGTTCAATCACACACGTATCTAAATTACACACACAAACAAAAAACAAATGATGCCTTTGTGGATTGTTTCACCATTATTATTTGAATTTGTGCATCACTTTGTGTTCTCCATTTTTATGGGATTTTTACTTTGTGAAGCATCTGATAAAGCTAGCAAACACGTTATCAAGAACAAACAAATTCTTTGGTTATCCAAAGAGGGGCCATAGTGAAAGATGAATCACCTGCAGCATGATCATTTTGGCCAGTAGCTCAGTGAGTGTGCCTCCTTCACTTAAGCATAACTCGTACACGTCCATGCAGGGGATTGGTCTTTCCAGGACTAACAGGAGGCAGTTGTCCATTTCAAACCAATCCACAAGCTGCAGAACGTACTGGCAGTGAGGTGGCTTTGATAGCATTTGCATTAGTCAAAGTCAAAGTCAAAGAAGCTTTATTGTCACTTCAACCATATATAGCTGATGCAGTACACAGTGAATTGAAACAACGTTCCTCCTAGACCAGAGGTGCTACACATAACACAGACAAAGTACAGTGACGCGGACAAACATAAAGCTAAACATAGAGATAAAACTAAACTATACTTAAGGTGCAAGAAATAAACTAGACATACAACAGAAGTGCACAGGACGACAAGACAAGACAGTGCAGACAAACAACATATAGACATGCAGATATAAAACTGACACTTTGCGCAAAGAACAGTGTATACAGTGAATATAAATATGAAATTGACATGTAAACAGGATTAATATAAAGTGAAATGTAAAGTGAATGTGCATGCAAACAGGACAATTTAGTATGTGTGTGTGTGTGTCCAGCACAGTTCAGTTCCTCTTGGAACACAGTTCTCAGCTTTTGTGCATGTGCGTTATGTATGTGTGTGCGAGTACATGTCCAGCACAGTTCAGTTCTCTGTTGAGATCAGATCTTGGTTGTACGTGTGTGTGTGTGTGTCCAGCTCAGCTCAGTTCTCTGTTGAGATCAGATCTTGGTTGTACGTGTGTGTGTGTGTGTCCAGCTCAGCTCAGTTCTATGTTGAGATCAGATCTTGGTTGTGTGTGTGTGTGTGTGTCCAGCTCAGCTCAGTTCTCTGTTGAGATATCTGAAAGCCTCAGGGAAGTATCTGTTCAACAGTTTGGTTGTGCGGGTCCGAATGCTTCGGTACCTCTTTCCAGATGGTAGAAGGGTGAAGAGTGCATGTGAGGGGTGTGTGGGATCATCCACAATGCTGTTAGCTTTGCGGATGCAGCGAGTGGAGTAAATGTCTGCGGATGCAGCTGTTAAGGATGCTCTCGATGGTCCCTCTGTAGAAGGTGGTCAGGATGGGAGGTAGGAGATGAGCCTTCCTCAGCCTTCGCAGGAAATAGAGACGCTGCTGGGCTTTCCTGGTGATGGAGCTGGTGTTGAGTGACCAGGTGAGGTCCTCTGCCAGGTGGACACCAAGGAATTTGGTGCTCTTGACGATCTCCACGATGGACCCATCAATGTTCAGTGGAGAATGTTCACTCTTTGCTCTCCTGAAGTCAACAACCATCTCTTTAGTCTTGTCGACGTTCAGAGACAGGTTATTGACTTTACACCAGGCTGTTAGATGTTGCACCTCCTCTCTATATGCTGACTCGTCGTTCTTGCTGATGAGACCCACCACGGTCGTGTCATCGGCGAACTTGATGATATGATTAGAGCTGTGCATTGCTGCACAGTCGTGAGTCAGCAGAGTGAACAGCAGTGGACTGAGCACACAGCCCTCAGTGTGGTGGTGCTGGAGATGCTGTTCCCGATCCGGACTGACTGAGGTCTTCCAGTCAGGAAATCCAGGATCCAATTGCAGAGGGAGGTGTTGATACCCAGCAGACTCAGCTTCTAGATCAGGTGCTGAGGAATGATCGTATTGAATGCTGAACTGAAGTCAATGAACAGCATTCGTAGGTAAGTGTATTTATTGTCCAGGTGTGTGAGGGCCAGATGGAGGGTTGTGGTGATGGCATCGTCTGTGGATCGATTTGGACGATACGCAAACTGCATGGGGTCAAGTGACGGGGGCAGCAGGTTCTTAATGTGTCTCATGACGAGCCTCTCGAAGCACTTCATGTTGATGGGTGTGAGTGCAACGGGACGGTAGTCATTGAGACAGGACACTGGAGACTTTTTCGGCACGGGGATGATAGTGGTTGACTTTAGGCACGTTGGGACGACGGCGCTGCTCGGGGAGATGTTGAAGATGTCCGTGAAGACGTCTACTAGCTGTTCTGCACATTCCCTGAGCACTCTGCCAGAATTGTTGTCTGGTCCAGCAGCTTTCCGTGGGTTAACTCTGTGTAGAGTTTTCCTCACATCAGCTGTGGTGAGACAGAGCACCTGGTCCTCTGAAGAAGGGCTGGTCTTCCTCGCTGTCACGTCATTTTGTGCCTCGAACCGAGCGTAGAAGCTGTTCAGCACATCTGGAAGGGAGGCATCACTGTCACAGGCAGGTGGAGCTGGCCTGTAGTTGGTGATGGACTGGATGCCTTGCCACATGTGCCGAGTGTCGCCGCTGCTGGCATTAAAGCCACCTCTAGATGGAGCTTGCAGGTCTCGCCAGGCTAGCAATTAAAAAACAAACACACATAAAATTAGCATAGTTTGTGAAATCTGAATCTATAGATGCAGTATATGAAACCTAGATGCTGCTGTGAGCTAAGACTAATGTGACTGAACTGAGGAGAATTAGACTTTCAAAGAAAGATTTTTGCAGCATATGGATGGAAGAATCACAAAGAACAAGTATAAAAAAAGACAACATTACGTTTTATAGGAATTACTTTGCTGTTTAGTGTTTCTTCATCTCAATCTCAGTTCTTCACTGATGTATGTGATATCCTGGAGGTCATGTGATGTCCAGTAAGCTGTGTTACCATGGTGAAAGTACGCCAGTTTGAAGGATCAGTTACCTTTAGCTCACATCATGTTACTTGATCAATTTATAATGAATATGTTGTTGCTTATATGTGATTTGATGTAATCTAGTTATTGACCCTAACTGTCTGATTGGGGTGGGGGTGTTGACTTATGAAAGTAGTCAGGAACAGTAACTAATGCTGCATCTAGGATTCTTATACTGGAAAATGACAGCAAGGTGCATTAGTTTTGCATAGTTTTGGTCTTTAAATCAACTGTAAACAGGACTTTATTGCTACTATCACAGCAGTCAAGTAAGGTTACTTACAACGGTGATGTACAGGTCCGAGCCGTCCTTACGGAGGTGTTTAATGGCAACCTACAAACAAAACAAAAACAAAACACCCCTGTGAAGTGTAGCAGTGGACAGATGGAAAACTTTCAAAATAGACCCTGTAATCGGTATCGGTCGATACAGCTTCTAGTGATCGGAGATCGGTGATCGGCCACAAAAATCCTGATCGGAGCACCCCTAATGGAATCCAAAATGAAGGACTCTGTTGACCCTGTATCTCTCAAAACCCTCACCGGTACACTCTCACGTCCCTCTAAAAGAGAAATAAACCCTTCCAAAATGAATGGTGCATACCCTTTGTTTAATTTCAGAACAGATTGCTGCGAGAGAAAGTAAGGTGTCTTTGAACAGGCTATTACCACTTCATTCACAAATACTTTTCTTGCTTCAATTATTACTTCGATAAAAACAATTCAGAGCAACAATTTAAATGCCGCAACAACTACAAGAGCCACATGTCTGCTCTCTTCTTCTTTGTTCAGGAGTTGGACGCATTACCGCCACCAGCTGAACTGGAGAGAGGGGCCGGCTTCCAACGCGAGCGAGTGAGAGAGCGCGTGAGTGCGTGCGCTCTCTCTGTCTCTCTCTCTCTCTCTCTCTTTCTCTCTCTCTCTTTCTCTCTCTCTCTCTCTCTCTGCGTTTACAGCATTTGCTAGACGAGTCTATCAAAGGGGATTTTACACAAGTGCTTGAATTGGAAACTTCAGAACATATCTAGAAATAAAGAACACTGTACACAATCTGAACAAACCTGCAACATCCAATTGTTTGTTGGAGCATCTAAGACGCTCATGTGATAAGTGCAAATGCTACTACTACGACTGTTACGGACAGGAATCATAGTAGTAGAAGTAGCAGTAGTAAGAAAAATAATTAACAATAATAACGAAATACACGAATAAAAGAATAATCACGAGATTGGTATCATCAAGAAATGTGACTATGATATCTGCTACGTGAAGTCCGTCCATTCTAGAAACATACACCCTCCGAAATAAATAACTTTATGTAAAAAAAAGTTTCTTTATAAGAAAATAGAATAATAATTGTATTTTAAAGGAATATGCGAGTGATTGTTTGAATGAATGAATGAATGAATGAATGAATGAATGAATGAATGAAGTGGAAAATAAATAAGGTAGGGATAATTCTGTGATTTGAGCATGAATTTGTGTCGAGGTGATTGATTGCTTGTTGATTTTGTCAGATGTGTCTCTGTGTGTGATCTCTGTGTAGTAATAAATGAATGCAAGTTGAAGGTGTTTTTGAGTTTGAAAAGTTGCAGTAGAGACTTTTGACGGTGAAAAAGCTTACAGCACCTGGTATTCCCAGGCGGTCTCCCATCCAAGTACTAACCAGGCCCGACCCTGCTTAGCTTCCGAGATCGGGCGTTCTTTTTTTTTGTTTGTTTTTTTTTTTTATTAATTGAAAACTTTTCATATTATCCATTTACAGCACATAGCTTGATTACAATTTACATAAGTATTTAATAACCTTTTGATGTACATTTTATAAAAGGATTGTCTTTCACAACCATTTTCTGAAAATCATCTAATTTGTTATTCATTTTAAAATATTGATACATCGCATCAATTGTTTGTTGCATCTTTGCCATATAAATTGTCCAGACGTTTACTTCTACCCTTTTGTGTTTTACAACATTTCTTCTAATCCATATTGAATACTTAGCCACAGCTATTATAAGGTTTAAAAAATATGTGGTACAGATCCTGGTGCATGATCCAAATAGAAACAACATTTCCCAATCTTTCTGTGTCATTTGTTCTTTCCATTTCTCTTTTAACATATCCTTTACCATTATCCTTTACCAATTTTACTCATAAAATTTGTTAATTTTTCAAAGTAAAAAAATAAATGCAACCACCCTTCAACTGTTATGTTACACACACTGCATATCGCATCATCCTCTAATCCAATTTTACACAATCTCATTTCTGTTAGTAAGCAGTTATGTCTTTGCATGTAATTAAAATTCTCTAAAACAGGTTCCATATATTTTAGTCTTACATTTCTCCATATATGCTTCTCATTCAAAGCTTGGTATCTTTGTTTCCAGTAGCTATTCGCAGTTGACTTTACAAAAGCAATTTCTCTAAAATATCCATAAAATTCAATGAGTTTCCCTTCATTAAAGCACACCATTTCTCCCTTTTCTTTCTTTAAGAAAACCTTTGGATATTCTATTTTCCCTTCTATCTGCTCTTGTTCATTTATTCTTTTAATCCAGTCTTTCGGTATAGCATTCAACAGTTGTTCATATTGCTTTTTTATTGTTTTTTTTTTGACAATTTCACCGATTTCTACCATAGCATCCCCTTCCACCTGTACCGGTAAAAACCCCTCTATTATTTCGTATAGAACGTCTTTCACTTGCCTTAATCCTCCATCCCACCATTTCTTGTAATATATCGTGTTGTTTTCATTCCGTATATTCTGATTTAAAAATAGTGGTTGGTCTAACAATTGTTTTCTCCCTATGGGCTCTATTTTAATGTTACTCTGGAACTCTCCCCAAGCATTTAATACTTCCCTATAAAAACAGGGTAACATGTTTACCATGTGGCCTTTGGCTTTCATCCATAAAATGTTTTCTCCCATATTAAAATCCCCACTCTTTCTTAGATAAAACCTCATCACTTCCTTCCACATTGCTGTATTTTCTTTGTCTAAAAACCTCTTTACCGTTTTCACTCTCAAACTTTTCATTCTGATAAAAGGATCTAAAAGCCCTAATCCCCCCTCTTCTCTCCTTCCAATAAGCGTGTCATATGCTATTTTGACTCTTCCTTTGCCCCATAAAAAATTTAAAACAATCTGTTTAATTCTTGTGTAAACTTTCAAGGGCAATGGTGTCACATTCGATACATACCAGATTTTGGATAACATTAACACATTTGTTACTAGAACTTTACCATTTATTGTTAAATTTCGACTCTCCCAGAATTTTAGTCGTTTTTCTATTCCTCCTACAGTGCTCTCCCAGGTTATTTCATTTGCCCTGTTTGCATCTGGTCCAATTACTATCCCTAGGATTTTTATCTCTTCTTCCTGCTTAAAATCGATTTGTTCTGGTAGGGAATCTGCTATTCCAATTGTCAGGCCTTTGCTTTTTTCAAAATTTATTTTTGCTCCTGATCCTCTACAGTACATATTTAATAATACCCTTTCAATGCTTTTTAGGTCTTCGACCATAATCGTGGTATCATCAGCATACTGGTATATTGATTCAGTTCTTTCACTGTGTTCTATTGATATACCTTTGATCTCCTCATCAGCTTTCATTGCTAGACCACGTGGTTCGGCTACCAAAGTGTACAATAGAGCCGACAGTGGACATCCTTGTCTAATTGATCTTGTGGGTTTAAAATACTCTGTTAAAAATCCATTACATTTCACACATGTTAAAACATCAAAATAAAGGATTTTTATCCATCTTCTAAAATTATTTCCAAAACCAAATTCTCTCAGTATGTTATGCATATATTAGTATGTTCAACCCTGTCAAAGGCCTTTTCTAGATCAAGGCTTATTAGGTATCCCCCGCTCCCTTTTTCTTTCATATATGTTATTGTATCTATTATACTGCAAAGTGTGTCAGCTATGTCCCTTCCTTGTACTGCATATGCTTGTGTAGTGGTTATAATTTGGGGTAATACATATTTCAGTCTGTTTGCTAAAATCTTTGTTAGAATTTTAAAATCATTGTTTAGCATTGATATTGGTCTATAATTTTTAAGATCAGCTGTCTTTCCTTTTTTCTTATATATTAATTTGATCATGCCAGTTTTCATTGTTTCACTTAATTCTTTCTTGTTATATACTTCTTCATAAATTAATTTTAATATTGGTACCAACTGTTGCTTGAATTTTTTATAAAATTCATTTGTTAGTCCATCTGTCCCTGGACGTTTCCCTGTATTCAGTTGACTTATAGCTATATCTATTTCCTCTTCACTTATTTCTTGATCACACATTTCTTTGTTCTCTTCTGTTACTTTTGTTTTAATGTGTCTCAATAAAAATTCTTCATCTTCTTGATTTATTCCTCTACTTGTAAACATATCCTCATAGTATTCTTTCACCATTTTCAGAACATTTTCTTTCCCTCTCTCTTCTTCACCTTTTTTGTTTAGCACCTCTTTGATCACATTTGCTTTTTGTCTGTTTTTCTCCAGGTTAAAAAAAAAAGTTGTACTCTTTTCCCCTTCTACCGCATATCTTACTTTACTTCTCAGTATTAATCCTCTACACTTTTTCTTCTTCTATTTGCTTTATCTTGTCTTCTAGTACTATTATTTTCCCCATTGTTCCCTCATTTCCAGTTTCCTCTAATTCTTTTAGTTCCTTCTCTAGCTCTTTCCTTACTTCTTTTTCCTCTCGTCTTTTAATTTTTTTGTGTACGTGTACTATGTTCTATAGAATATTTTTTAATTTCATATTTTACGTTATCCCACCATATTCTTTTGTCTTCCAAGAACAATTTATTTTTCAAATTCCATTTAATTAAGTCTTTTATTCTCTCACAATATACTCTGTCATTTAAAATACTTGTGTTGAGAACCCACATTCCTGGGCCTCTCTCTACTTCATCAAAATCCAATTCCATGAATAAATAATTATGATCACTGAATCCTGCTTCTTTATAAAATACATTCCTTGTTATGTTTTCTACCTTCTTTGTACAGAGGACTAGGTCTATCCGACATTGTTTAATTAAACCTTGCACTTTTTGTCTTCTCGAGTATTCCCTTTTCGTTCTATTTCGTTCCCTCCATACATCAACAAATTTAAACTGTTCCATTAATGTCTTCAACTCATCTCGCCCTTTATCTGTTTTAAAAACCATAGCGTTTCCAATATCTAATTTAGATAGCGCTATATTGAAATCGCCGATTAAAATAACATTCTTCCACCCATCAATTGTTGTCATTATTTTCCTAAAGAAACTGACCTTTTCTTTTTCTTCATTAGGTGCATGTATGTTGTACAGAATTATTTTATTATCATTTTGTGTTAGGTCTATTGCTATACCTTTCCCCACATCGTCATTAAAAATTACTCTTTCTTTTTCGCATATGTTCCTTTTAATTAACACCGCCACCCCTCTTCCTTGTTTTTCCTTCCCGTTATTGCAATGTATATTTCCATCCCATATGTTTCTACATTTTTTAACACTTTCTTCATCCCAATATGTCTCCTGTAAGCACACTATTTCAGCTGTTCCAGCATTTGTTATTATTGTGTGAAATTTCTGTATATTATTTAAACCTCTTACATTGATAGATACTATTTTAAATGTCATTATTTGTATTACGGTATACAAAAAAAGCGTTCCATCAGTAGTCTTTAACTTACAATGCAGTAGTCATTATTCCAACATTTCTTCCGTTAGCCCATCAAACGTGCCAGTCCTTAGATTCTTTTTTAGTCCTTTCATTAGTTCCCTTCTTTCTCTCTGTTTTTCTATAACTTTTTGTATATTGAGTGTCGTTATTCTTTTTCTCCTTCTACTCTCCAGTCTGTCGTCTTCCGCACATCCGTCTCCAAGTTTTCTTCCCCAATTAGTTCCGCGTCGTTCTGTACTCGTCGTCCGTCCATTGTTATCCAGTGTTCCTCTTACTTTTACCATTTTTAATTCCAGATCTGTATCCTCGTCCATTGCCGATTCCTTTTCTATGTCGTCATCTTTCGTTTCTGTAGATATTCGCTGCTCCGACCTGTTGCTCTGCCACTCGGTCATTGCCTTTCCCTGTGTCCGTCACCCGGCTTTGCAGATGTTCCGACTCAGTATCTTCAGTATCTTCAGTATATCTCAGTATCAAGTCTTCACCTGCCGATCATGTATGATTCTGACATATTGTGGACCCTCTGCTGTGATGAATTTAGTGCTGTATGGCAAGGACACGATTTCCTTTGGGAATCGCACCTTTACATATCTTGTCCCGTCGGTTATATCTGTTCCTGGGTAATATCTCCTTCTAATTGGATGTAGGGGTGTGACACCCCACAGTCTGAGTTTTTCTGTTATAATGCTGTCTGATAAATAAACAGGCAGATACAGAAATGACACGACGATGTCATTATTTTCAAGCAGTCTGGTTTCACAATGCGTTCCACTGATTAAAATTCCATCTTCTACTAGTTTCATTGACTCATTATCGGCAAATGTTAACACGTATTCCGCCTGTTGTCGTGGTCTTAAAGCAAGTAATTTTACATGTCCAACTATTTCAACGACCGTCTTCAAAATATCAGTTGCTTTCAGTCCTTTAATTTTCTCAGTTTCAAGTATTATTGTGTATTCTTTGAATTATCTATCGTATTCAGCCATTGTCTTTGTTATTGTAGCAAAGACGATCCAACAAACTACCAAAATAATAACAAAAAAAACCGCCTCCCCAGGTAGTCAAACTGCTGGGGAGCAAGAAAGAAAAAAATACACTATAACCAAATTTAGTAAAAAATGAATTAGAACAAAAAATAAAAGAAATAAAGCAAACACTATGGGAGAGCATGTCTCTCCCCACTGTAGCCAAACCAACTTCCTCTGCGCACTAGAGGGCGTTCTCAGGGTGGTATGACCGTAAGCGGGAGAGCAGTTTCAATAAGGGCTCTTTATAGTGTACGATGTAGATGACTCCGTTTCTTTTCTTCGCTTTTTTTTTATTTTAAAGTCACTCATTCGCGTCTCAGTTTGCTGTTGGGTGGAGAGAACAACCGCTTCATCCATATCAAACTTTCTGTATCACCACCTACAACCCACACGCGCCTCTCCACCTCTTGGGATTACTAACACTTAATGACATCTTACTCTGCTAAATTTGACAAAATATTTAAACAGGCACGTTGCACGCTGCATCTTAGCTTCATGCTTTATTTTCATGCCACATCAATAAAACACTTGACATACAGCAGATTGCTGCGAGAGAAAGTAAGGTGTCTTTGAACAGGCTATTACCACTTCATCCACAAATACTTTTCTTGCTTCAATTATTACTTCGTTAAAAACCATTCACAGCAACAATTTAAATGCCGCAACAACTACAAGAGCCACATGTCTGCTCTCTTCTTCTTTGTTCAGGAGTTGGACGCATTACCGCCACCAGCTGAACTGGAGAGTGGGGCCGGCTTCCAACGCGAGCGAGTGAGAGAGCGCGTGAGTGCGTGCGCTCTCTCTCTCTCTCTCTCTCTCTCTCTCTCTCTCTCTCTGCGTTTACAGCATTTGCTAGACGAGTCTATCAAAGGGGATTTTACACAAGTGCTTGAATTGGAAACTTCAGAACATATCTAGAAATAAAGAACACTGTACACAATCTGAACAAACCTGCAACATCCAATTGTTTGTTGGAGCATCTAAGACGCTCATGTTATAAGTGCAAATGCTACTACTACGACTGTTACGGACAGGAATCATAGTAGTAGTAGTAGCAGTAGTAAGAAAAATAATTAAAAATAATAACGAAATACACGAATAAAAGAATAATCACGAGATTGGTATCATCAAGAAATGTGACTATGATATCTGCTACGTGAAGTCCGTCCATTCTAGAAACATACACCCTCCGAAATAAATAACTTTATGTAAAAAAAAGTTTCTTTATAAGAAAATAGAAAAATAATTGTATTTTAAAGGAATATGCGAGTGATTGTTTGAATGAATGAATGAATGAATGAATGAATGAATGAATGAATGAATGAATGAAGTGGAAAATAAATAAGGTAGGGATAATTCTGTGATTTGAGCATGAATTTGTGTCGAGGTGATTGATTGCTTGTTGATTTTGTCACATGTGTCTCTGTGTGTGATCTCTGTGTAGTAATAAATGAATGCAAGTTGAAGGTGTTTGTGAGTTTGACAAGTTGCAGTAGAGACTTTTGAGGGTGAAAAAGCTTACAGCACCTGGTATTCCCAGTAGGTCTCCCATCCAAGTACTAACCAGGCGCGACCTTTCTTAGCGTCCGAGATCGGGCGTTCTCAGGGTGGTATGGCCGTAAGCGCGAGAGCGTTTTTAATAAGGGCTCTTTATAGTGTACGATGTAGATGACTCCGTTTCTTTTCTTTTCTATTTTTATTTTATTTATTTTAAAGTCACTCATTCGCGTCTCAGTTTGCTGTTGGGTGGAGAGAACAACCGCTTCATCCATATCAAACTTTCTGTCTCACCACCTGCAACCCACACGCGCCTCTCCACCTCTTGGGATTACTAACACTTAATGACATCTTACTCTGCTTAATTTGACAAAATATTTAAACAGGCACGTTGCACGCTGCATCTTAGCTTCTTGCTTTATTTTCATGCCACATCAATAAAACACTTGACATAAGACAGCAGATTGCTGCGAGAGAAAGTAAGGTGTCTTTGAACAGGCTATTACCACTTCATCCACAAATACTTTTCTTGCTTCAATTATTACTTCGTTAAAAACAATTCAGAGCAACAATTTAAATGCCGCAACAACTACAAGAGCCACATGTCTGCTCTCTTCTTCTTTGTTCAGGAGTTGGACGCATTACCGCCACCAGCTGAACTGGAGAGTGGGGCCGGCATCCAACGCGAGCGAGTGAGAGAGCGCGTGAGTGCGTGCGCTCTCTTCTCTCTCTCTCTCTCTCTCTCTCTCTCTCTCTCTCTCTCTCTCTCTCTCTCTGCGTTTACAGCATTTGCTAGACGAGTCTATCAAAGGGGATTTTACACAAGTGCTTGAATTGGAAACTTCAGAACATATCTAGAAATAAAGAACACTGTACACAATCTGAACAAACCTGCAACATCCAATTGTTTGTTGGAGCATCTAAGACGCTCATGTGATAAGTGCAAATGCTACTACTACGACTGTTACGGACAGGAATCATAGTAGTAGTAGTAGCAGTAGTAAGAAAAATAATTAAAAATAATAACGAAATACACGAATAAAAGAATAATCACGAGATTGGTATCATCAAGAAATGTGACTATGATATCTGCTACGTGAAGTCCGTCCATTCTAGAAACATACACCCTCCGAAATAAATAACTTTATGTAAAAAAAGTGACTATGATATCTGCTACGTGAAGTCCATCCATTCTAGAAAAATACACCCTCCGAAATAAATAACTTTTTTTAAAAAAAAGTGACTATGATATCTGCTACGTGAAGTCCGTCCATTCTAGAAACATACAGCCTCCGAAATAAATAACTTTATGTAAAAAAAAGTTTCTAAATTAGAAAATAGAATAATAATTGTAGTTTAAAGGAATATGCGAGTGATTGTTTGAATGAATGAATGAATGAATGAATGAATGAATGAATGAAGTGGAAAATAAATAAGGTAGGGATAATTCTGTGATTTGAGCATGAATTTGTGTCGAGGTGATTGATTGCTTGTTGATTTTGTCACATGTGTCTCTGTGTGTGATCTCTGTGTAGTAATAAATGAATGCAAGTTGAAGGTGTTTTTGAGTTTGAAAAGTTGCAGTAGAGACTTTTGACGGTGAAAAAGCTTACAGCACCTAGTACTCCCAGGCGGTCTCCCATCAAAGTACTAACCAGGCCCGACCCTGCTTAGCTTTCGAGATCGGACGAGAGCGGGCGTTATCAGGGTGGTATGGCCGTAAGCAAAAGACCACTTTCAATAAGGGCTCTTTATAGTGTACGATGTAGATGACTCCGTTTCTTTTCTTTTCTTTTTTTATTTGATTTATTTTAAAGTCACTCATTCGCGTCTCAGTTTGCTGTTGGGTGGAGAGAACAACCGCTTCATCCATATCAAACTTTCTGTCTCACCACCTGCAACCCACACGCGCCTCTCCACCTCTTGGGATTACTAACACTTAATGACATCTTACTCTGCTTAATTTGACAAAATATTTAAACAGGCACGTTGCACGCTGCATCTTAGCTTCTTGCTTTATTTTCATGCCACATCAATAAAACACTTGACCTAAGACAGTAGATTGCTGCGAGAGAAAGTAAGGTGTCTTTGAACAGGCTATTACCACTTCATCCACAAATACTTTTCTTGCTTCAATTATTACTTCGTTAAAAACAATTCAGAGCAACAATTTAAATGCCGCAACAACTACAAGAGCCACATGTCTGCTCTCTTCTTCTTTGTTCAGGAGTTGGACGCATTACCGCCACCAGCTGAACTGGAGAGAGGGGCCGGGTTCCAACGCGAGCGAGTGAGAGAGCGCGTGAGTGCGTGCGCTCTCTCTCTCTCTCTCTCTCTCTCTCTCTCTCTCTCTCTCTGCGTTTAAAGCATTTGCTAGACGAGTCTTTCAACGGGGATTTTACACAAGTGCTTGAATTGGAAACTTCAGAACATATCTAGAAATAAAGAACACTGTACACAATCTGAACAAACCTGCAACATCCAGTTGTTTGTTGGAGCATCTAAGACGCTCATGTTATAAGTGCAAATGCTACTACTACGACTGTTACGGACAGGAATCATAGTAGTAGTAGTAGCAGTAGTAAGAAAAATAATTAAAAATAATGACGAAATACACGAATAAAAGAATAATCACGAGATTGGTATCATCAAGAAATGTGACTATGATATCTGCTACGTGAAGTCCGTCCATTCTAGAAACATACACCCTCCGAAATAAATAACTTTATGTAAAAAAAAAGTCACTATGATATCTGCTACGTGAAGTCCGTCCATTCTAGAAACATACACTCTCCGAAATAAATAACTTTATGTAAAAAAAAGTTTCTTTATAAGAAAATAGAATAAGAATTGTATTTTAAAGGAATATGCGAGTGATTGTTTGAATGAATGAATGAATGAATGAATGAATGAATGAATGAATGAATGAATGAATGAATGAATGAAGTGGAAAATAAATAAGGTAGGGATAATTCTGTGATTTGAGCATGAATTTGTGTCGAGGTGATTGATTGCTTGTTGATTTTGTCACATGTGTCTCTGTGTGTGATCTCTGTGTAGTAATAAATGAATGCAAGTTGAAGGTGTTTGTGAGTTTGACAAGTTGCAGTAGAGACTTTTGACGGTGAAAAAGCTTACAGCACCTGGTATTCCCAGGCGGTCTCCCATCCAAGTACTAACCAGGCCCGACCCTGCTTAGCTTCCGAGATCGTGCGTTCTCAGGGTGGTATGGCCGTAAGCGAGAGAGCGTTTTCAATAAGGGCTCTTTATAGTGTACGATGTAGATGACTCCGTTTCTTTTCTTTTCTTTTTTTATTTGATTTATTTTAAAGTCACTCATTCGCGTCTCAGTTTGCTGTTGGGTGGAGAGAACAACCGCTTCATCCATATCAAACTATCTGTCTCACCACCTGCAACCCACACGCGCCTCTCCACCTCTTGCGATTACTAACACTTAATGACATCTTACTCTGCTTAATTTGACAAAATATTTAAACAGGCACGTTGCACGCTGCATCTTAGATTCTTGCTTTATTTTCATGCCACATCAATAAAACACTTGACATAAGACAGCAGATTGCTGCGAGAGAAAGTAAGGTGTCTTTGAACAGGCTATTACCACTTCATCCACAAATACTTTTCTTGCTTCAATTATTACTTCGTTAGAAACAATTTAAATGCCGCAACAACTACAAGAGCCACATGTCTGCTCTCTTCTTCTTTGTTCAGGAGTTGGACGCATTACCGCCACCAGCTGAACTGGAGAGAGGGGCCGGGTTCCAACGCGAGCGAGTGAGAGAGCGCGTGAGTGCGTGCGCGCTCTCTCTCTCTCTCTCTCTCTGCGTTTAAAGCATTTGCTAGACGAGTCTTTCAACGGGGATTTTACACAAGTGCTTGAATTGGAAACTTCAGAACATATCTAGAAATAAAGAACACTGTACACAATCTGAACAAACCTGCAACATCCAATTGTTTGTTGGAGCATCTAAGACGCTCATGTTATAAGTGCAAATGCTACTACTACGACTGTTACGGACAGGAATCATAGTAGTAGTAGTAGTAGCAGTAGTAAGAAAAATAATTAAAAATAATAACGAAATACACGAATAAAAGAATAATCACGAGATTGGTATCATCAAGAAATGTGACTATGATATCTGCTACGTGAAGTCCGTCCATTCTAGAAACATACACCCTCAGAAATAAATAACTTTATGTAAAAAAAGTTTCTTTATAAGAAAATAGAAAAAAAAAATTATTTTAAAGGAATATGCGAGTGATTGTTTGAATGAATGAATGAATGAATGAATGAATGAATGAATGAATGAATGAAGTGGAAAATAAATAAGGTAGGGATAATTCTGTGATTTGAGCATGAATTTGTGTCGAGGTGATTGATTGCTTGTTGATTTTGTCACATGTGTCTCTGTTTGTGATCTCTGTGTAGTAATAAATGAATGCAAGTTGAAGGTGTTTTTGAGTTTGAAAAGTTGCAGTAGAGACTTTTGACGGTGAAAAAGCTTACAGCACCTGGTATTCCCAGGCGGTCTCCCATCCAAGTACTAACCAGGCCCGACCCTGCTTAGCTTCCGAGATCGGGCGTTCTCAGGGTGGTATGGCCGTAAGCGAAAGAGCATTTTCAATAAGGGCTCTTTATAGTGTACGATGTAGATGACTCCGTTTCTTTTCTTTTCTTTTTTCATTTAATTTATTTTAAAGTCACTCATTCGCGTCTCAGTTTGCTGTTGGGTGGAGAGAACAACCGCTTCATCCATATCAAACTTTCTGTCTCACCACCTGCAACCCACACGCGCCTCTCCACCTCTTGGGATTACTAACACTTAATGACATCTTACTCTGCTTAATTTGACAAAATATTTAAACAGGCACGTTGCACGCTGCATCTTACCTTCTTGCTTTATTTTCATGCCACATCAATAAAACACTTGACATAAGACAGCAGATTGCTGCGAGAGAAAGTAAGGTGTCTTTGAACAGGCTATTACCACTTCATCCACAAATACTTTTCTTGCTTCAATTATTACTTCGTTAGCAACAATTTAAATTCCGCAACAACTACAAGAGCCACATGTCTGCTCTCTTCTTCTTTGTTCAGGACTTGGACGCATTACCGCCACCAGCTGAACTGGAGAGTGGGGCCGGCATCCAACGCGAGCGAGTGAGAGAGCGCGTGAGTGCGTGCGCTCTCTTCTCTCTCTCTCTCTCTCTCTCTCTCTCTCTCTCTCTCTCTCTCTCTCTCTCTCTCTGCGTTAACAGCATTTGCTAGACGAGTCTATCAAAGGGGATTTTACACAAGTGCTTGAATTGGAAACTTCAGAACATATCTAGAAATAAAGGACACTGTACACAATCTGAACAAACCTGCAACATCCAATTGTTTGTTGGAGCATCTAAGACGCTCATGTGATAAGTGCAAATGCTACTACTACGACTGTTACGGACAGGAATCATAGTAGTAGTAGTAGCAGTAGTAAGAAAAATAATTAAAAATAATAACGAAATACACGAATAAAAGAATAATCACGAGATTGGTATCATCAAGAAATGTGACTATGATATCTGCTACGTGAAGTCCGTCCATTCTAGAAACATGCACCCTCCGAAATAAATAACTTTATGTAAAAAAAAGTGACTATGATATCTGCTACGTGAAGTCCGTCCATTCTAGAAACATACAGCCTCCGAAATAAATAACTTTATGTAAAAAAAAGTTTCTTTATAAGAAAATAGAATAATAATTGTAGTTTAAAGGAATATACGAGTGATTGTTTGAATGAATGAATGAATGAATGAATGAAGTGGAAAATAAATAAGGTAGGGATAATTCTGTGATTTGAGCATGAATTTGTGTCGAGGTGATTGATTGCTTGTTGAATTTGTCAGATGTGTCTCTGTGTGTGATCTCTGTGTAGTAATAAATGAATGCAAGTTGAAGGTGTTTTTGAGTTTGAAAAGTTGCAGTAGAGACTTTTGACGGTGAAAAAGCTTACAGCACCTGGTATTCCCAGGCGGTCTCCCATGCAAGTACTAACCAGGCCCGACTCTGCTTAGCTTCCGAGATCGGGCGTTCTCAGGGTGGTATGGCCGCGAGCGAGAGAACGCTTTCAATAAGGGCTCTTTATAGTGTACGATGTAGATGACTCCGTTTCTTTTCTTTTCTTTTTTCATTTTATTTATTTTAAAGTCACTCATTCGCGTCTCAGTTTGCTGTTGGGTGGAGAGAACAACCGCTTCATCCATATCAAACTTTCTGTCTCACCACCTGCAACCCACACGCGCCTCTCCACCTCTTGGGATTACTAACACTTAATGACATCTTACTCTGCTTAATTTGACAAAATATTTAAACAGGCACGTTGCACGCTGCATCTCAGCTTCTTGCTTTATTTTCATGCCACATCAATAAAACACTTGACATAACACAGCAGATTGCTGCGAGAGAAAGTAAGGTGTTTTTGAACAGGCTATTACCACTTCATCCACAAATACTTTTCTTGCTTCAATTATTACTTCGTTAAAAACAATTCAGAGCAACAATTTAAATGCCGCAACAACTACAAGAGCCACATGTCTGCTCTCTTCTTCTTTGTTCAGGAGTTGGACGCATTACCGCCACCAGCTGAACTGGAGAGAGGGGCCGGCTTCCAACGCGAGCGAGTGAGAGAGCGCGTGAGTGCGTGCGCTCTCTCTCTCTCTCTCTCTCTCTCTCTCTCTCTCTCTCTCTCTGCGTTTACAGCATTTGCTAGACGAGTCTATCAAAGGGGATTTTACACAAGTGCTTGAATTGGAAACTTCAGAACATATCTAGAAATAAAGAACACTGTACACAATCTGAAGAAACCTGCAACATCCAATTGTTTGTTGGAGCATCTAAGACGCTCATGTTATAAGTGCAAATGCTACTACTACGACTGTTACGGACAGGAATCACAGTAGTAGTAGTAGCAGTAGTAAGAAAAATAATTAAAAATAATAACGAAATACACGAATAAAAGAATAATCACGAGATTGGTATCATCAAGGAATGTGACTATGATATCTGCTACGTGAAGTCCGTCCATTCTAGAAACATACACCCTCCGAAATAAATAACTTTATGTAAAAAAAAGTTTCTTAATAAGAAAATAGAATAATAATTGTAGTTTAAAGGAATATGCGAGTGATTGTTTGAATGAATAAATGAATGAATGAATGAATGAATGAATGAATGAATGAATGAATGAATGAAGTGGAAAATGAATAAGGTAGGGATAATTCTGTGATTTGAGCATGAATTTGTGTCGAGGTGATTGATTGCTTGTTGATTTTGTCAGATGTGTCTCTGTGTGTGATCTCTGTGTAGTAATAAATGAATGCAAGTTGAAGGTGTTTTTGAGTTTGAAAAGTTGCAGTAGAGACTTTTGACGGTGAAAAAGCTTACAGCACCGGGTATTCCCAGGCGGTCTCCCATCCAAGTACTAACCAGGCCCGACCCTCCTTAGCTTCCGAGATCGGGCGTTCTCAGGGTGGTATGGCCGTTAGCGAGAAAGCAGTTTCAATGAGGGATCTTTATAGTGTACGATGTAGATGACTCCGTTCCTTTTCTTTTCTTTTTTTATTTTATTTATTTTAAAGTCACTCATTCGCGTCTCAGTTTGCTGTTGGGTGGAGAGAACAACCGCTTCATCCATATCAAACTTTCTGTCTCACCACCTGCAACCCACACGCGCCTCTCCACCTCTTGGGATTACTAACACTTAATGACATCTTACTCTGCTTAATTTGACAAAATATTTAAACAGGCACGTTGCACGCTGCATCTCAGCTTCTTGCTTTATTTTCATGCCACATCAAAAAAACACTTGACATAAGACAGAAGATTGCTGCGAGAGAAAGTAAGGTGTCTTTGAACAGGCTATTACCACTTCATCCACAAATACTTCTCTTGCTTCAATTATTACTTCGTTAAAAACAATTCAGAGCAACAATTTAAATGCCGCAACAACTACAAGAGCCACATGTCTGCTCTCTTCTTCTTTGTTCAGGAGTTGGACGCATTACCTCCACCAGCTGATCTGGAGAGTGGGGCCGGCTTCCAACGCGAGCGAGTGAGAGAGCGCGTGAGTGCGTGCGCGCTCTCTCTCTCTCTCTCTCTCTCTCTCTCTCTGCGTTTACAGCATTTGCTAGACGAGTCTATCAAAGGGGATTTTACACAAGTGCTTGAATTGGAAACTTCAGAACATATCTAGAAATAAAGAACACTGTACACAATCTGAACAAACCTGCAACATCCAATTGTTTGTTGGAGCATCTAAGACGCTCATGTTATAAGTGCAAATGCTACTACTACGACTGTTACGGACAGGAATCATAGTAGAAGAAGTAGCAGTAGTAAGAAAAATAATTAAAAATAATAACGAAATACACGAATAAAAGAATAATCACGAGATTGGTATCATCAAGAAATGTGACTATGATATCTGCTACGTGAAGTCCGTCCATTCTAGAAACATACACCCTCCGAAATGAATAACTTTATGTAAAAAAAAGTTTCTTCATAAGAAAATAGAATAATAATTGTATTTTAATGGAATATGCGAGTGATTGTTTGAATGAATGAATGAATGAATGAATGAATGAATGAATGAATGAAGTGGAAAATAAATAAGGTAGGGATAATTCTGTGATTTGAGCATGAATTTGTGTCGAGGTGATTGATTGCTTGTTGATTTTGTCACATGTGTCTCTGTGTGTGATCTCTGTGTAGTAATAAATGAATGCAAGTTGAAGGTGTTTTTGAGTTTGAAAAGTTGCAGTAGAGACTTTTGACGGTGAAAAAGCTTACAGCACCTGGTATTCCCAGGCGGTCTCCCATCCAAGTACTAACCAGGCCCGACCCTGCTTAGCTTCCGAGATCGGACGAGAGCGGGCGTTCTCAGGGTGGTATGGCCGTAAGCAAGAGAGCACTTTCAAAAAGGGCTCTTTATAGTGTACGATGTAGATGACTCCGTTTCTTTTCTTTTCTTTTTTTATTTGATTTATTTTCAAGTCACTCATTCGCGTCTCAGATTGCTGTTGGGTGGAGAGAACAACCGCTTCATCCATATCAAACTTTCTGTCTCACCACCTGCAACCCACACGCGCCTCTCCACCTCTTGGGATTACTAACACTTAATGACATCTTACTCTGCTTAATTTGACAAAATGTTTAAACAGGCACGTTGCACGCTGCATCTTAGCTTCTTGCTTTATTTTCATGCCACATCAATAAAACACTTGACCTAAGACAGTAGATTGCTGCGAGAGAAAGTAAGGTGTCTTTGAACAGGCTATTACCACTTCATCCACAAATACTTTTCTTGCTTCAATTATTACTTCGTTAGAAACAATTTAAATGCCGCAACAACTACAAGAGCCACATGTCTGCTCTCTTCTTCTTTGTTCAGGAGTTGGACGCATTACCGCCACCAGCTGAACTGGAGAGAGGGGCCGGGTTCCAACGCGAGCGAGTGAGAGAGCGCGTGAGTGCGTGCGCTCTCTCTCTCTCTCTCTCTCTCTCTCTCTCTCTGCGTTTAAAGCATTTGCTAGACGAGTCTTTCAACGGGGATTTTACACAAGTGCTTGAATTGGAAACTTCAGAACATATCTAGAAATAAAGAACACTGTACACAATCTGAACAAACCTGCAACATCCAGTTGTTTGTTGGAGCATCTAAGACGCTCATGTTATAAGTGCAAATGCTACTACTACGACTGTTACGGACAGGAATCATAGTAGTAGTAGTAGCAGTAGTAAGAAAAATAATTAAAAATAATGACGAAATACACGAATAAAAGAATAATCACGAGATTGGTATCATCAAGAAATGTGACTATGATATCTGCTACGTGAAGTCCGTCCATTCTAGAAACATACACCCTCCGAAATAAATAACTTTATGTAAAAAAAAAGTCACTATGATATCTGCTACGTGAAGTCCGTCCATTCTAGAAACATACACTCTCCGAAATAAATAACTTTATGTAAAAAAAAGTTTCTTTATAAGAAAATAGAATAAGAATTGTATTTTAAAGGAATATGCGAGTGATTGTTTGAATGAATGAATGAATGAATGAATGAATGAATGAATGAATGAATGAATGAATGAAGTGGAAAATAAATAAGGTAGGGATAATTCTGTGATTTGAGCATGAATTTGTGTCGAGGTGATTGATTGCTTGTTGATTTTGTCACATGTGTCTCTGTGTGTGATCTCTGTGTAGTAATAAATGAATGCAAGTTGAAGGTGTTTTTGAGTTTGACAAGTTGCTGTAGAGACTTTTGACGGTGAAAAAGCTTACAGCACCTGGTATTCCCAGGCGGTCTCCCATCCAAGTACTAACCAGGCCCGACCCTGCTTAGCTTCCGAGATCGGGCGTTCTCAGGGTGGTATGGCCGTAAGCGAGAGAGCGTTTTCAATAAGGGCTCTTTATAGTGTACGATGTAGATGACTCCGTTTCTTTTCTTTTCTATTTTTATTTGATTTATTTTAAAGTCACTCATTCGCGTCTCAGTTTGCTGTTGGGTGGAGAGAACAACCGCTTCATCCATATCAAACTATCTGTCTCACCACCTGCAACCCACACGCGCCTCTCCACCTCTTGGGATTACTAACACTTAATGACATCTTACTCTGCTTAATTTGACAAAATATTTAAACAGGCACGTTGCACGCTGCATCTTAGCTTCATGCTTTATTTTCATGCCACATCAATAAAACACTTGACATACAGCAGATTGCTGCGAGAGAAAGTAAGGTGTCTTTGAACAGGCTTTTACCACTGCATCCACAAATACTTTTCTTGCTTCAGTTATTACTTCGTTAAAAACAATTCAGAGCAACAATTTAAATGCCGCAACAACTACAAGAGCCACATGTCTGCTCTCTTCATCTTTGTTCAGGAGTTGGACGCATTACCGCCACCAGCTGAACTGGAGAGTGGGGCCGGCTTCCAACGCGAGCGAGTGAGAGAGCGCGTGAGTGCGTGCGCTATCTCTCTCTGTCTCTCTCTCTCTCTCTCTCTGCGTTTGCAGCATTTGCTAGACCAGTCTATCATAGGGGATTTTACACAAGTGCTTGAATTGGAAACTTCAGAACATATCTAGAAATAAAGTACACTGTACACAATCTGAACAAACCTGCAACATCCAATTGTTTGTTGGAGCATCTAAGACGTTCATGTTATAAGTGCAAATGCTACTACTACGACTGTTACGGACAGGAATCATAGTAGTAGAAGTAGCAGTAGTAAGAATAATAATTAAAAATAATAACGAAATACACGAATAAAAGAATAATCACGAGATTGGTATCATCAAGAAATGTGACTATGATATCTGCTACGTGAAGTCCGTCCATTCTAGAAACATACACCCTCCGAAATAAATAACTTTATGTAAAACAAAAGTCACTATGATATCTGCTACGTGATGTCCGTCCATTCTAGAAACATACACTTTCCGAAATAAATAACTTTATGTAAAAAAACGTTTCTTTATAAGAAAATAGAATAATAATTGTATTTTAAAGGTATATGCGAGTGACTGTTTGATTGAATGAATGAATGAATGAATGAATGAATGAATGAATGAATGAATGAATGAATGAATGAAGTGGAAAATAAATAAGGTAGGGATAATTCTGTGATTTGAGCATGAATTTGTGTCGAGGTGATTGATTGCTTGTTGATTTTGTCAGATGTGTCTCTGTGTGTGATCTCTGTGTAGTAATAAATGAATGCAAGCTGAAGGTGTTTTTGAGTTTGAAAAGTTGCAGTAGAGACTTTTGACGGTGAAAAAGCTTACAGCACCTGGTATTCCCAGGCGGTCTCCCATCCAAGTACTAACCAGGCCCGACCCTCCTTAGCTTCCGAGATCGGGCGTTCTCAGGGTGGTATGGCCGTTAGCGAGAAAGCAGTTTCAATGAGGGATCTTTATAGTGTACGATGTAGATGACTCCGTTCCTTTTCTTTTCTTTTTTTATTTTATTTATTTTAAAGTCACTCATTCGCGTCTCAGTTTGCTGTTGGGTGGAGAGAACAACCGCTTCATCCATATCAAACTTTCTGTCTCACCACCTGCAACCCACACGCGCCTCTCCACCTCTTGGGATTACTAACACTTAATGACATCTTACTCTGCTTAATTTGACAAAATATTTAAACAGGCACGTTGCACGCTGCATCTCAGCTTCTTGCTTTATTTTCATGCCACATCAAAAAAACACTTGACATAAGACAGAAGATTGCTGCGAGAGAAAGTAAGGTGTCTTTGAACAGGCTATTACCACTTCATCCACAAATACTTCTCTTGCTTCAATTATTACTTCGTTAAAAACAATTCAGAGCAACAATTTAAATGCCGCAACAACTACAAGAGCCACATGTCTGCTCTCTTCTTCTTTGTTCAGGAGTTGGACGCATTACCTCCACCAGCTGATCTGGAGAGTGGGGCCGGCTTCCAACGCGAGCGAGTGAGAGAGCGCGTGAGTGCGTGCGCGCTCTCTCTCTCTCTCTCTCTCTCTCTCTCTCTGCGTTTACAGCATTTGCTTGACGAGTCTATCAAAGGGGATTTTACACAAGTGCTTGAATTGGAAACTTCAGAACATATCTAGAAATAAAGAACACTGTACACAATCTGAACAAACCTGCAACATCCAATTGTTTGTTGGAGCATCTAAGACGCTCATGTTATAAGTGCAAATGCTACTACTACGACTGTTACGGACAGGAATCATAGTAGAAGAAGTAGCAGTAGTAAGAAAAATAATTAAAAATAATAACGAAATACACGAATAAAAGAATAATCACGAGATTGGTATCATCAAGAAATGTGACTATGATATCTGCTACGTGAAGTCCGTCCATTCTAGAAACATACACCCTCCGAAATGAATAACTTTATGTAAAAAAAAGTTTCTTCATAAGAAAATAGAATAATAATTGTATTTTAATGGAATATGCGAGTGATTGTTTGAATGAATGAATGAATGAATGAATGAATGAATGAATGAATGAAGTGGAAAATAAATAAGGTAGGGATAATTCTGTGATTTGAGCATGAATTTGTGTCGAGGTGATTGATTGCTTGTTGATTTTGTCACATGTGTCTCTGTGTGTGATCTCTGTGTAGTAATAAATGAATGCAAGTTGAAGGTGTTTTTGAGTTTGAAAAGTTGCAGTAGAGACTTTTGACGGTGAAAAAGCTTACAGCACCTAGTATTCCCAGGCGGTCTCCCATCAAAGTACTAACCAGGCCCGACCCTGCTTAGCTTTCGAGATCGGACGAGAGCGGGCGTTCTCAGGGTGGTATGGCCGTAAGCAAGAGAGCACTTTCAAAAAGGGCTCTTTATAGTGTACGATGTAGATGACTCCGTTTCTTTTCTTTTCTTTTTTTATTTGATTTATTTTCAAGTCACTCATTCGCGTCTCAGATTGCTGTTGGGTGGAGAGAACAACCGCTTCATCCATATCAAACTTTCTGTCTCACCACCTGCAACCCACACGCGCCTCTCCACCTCTTGGGATTACTAACACTTAATGACATCTTACTCTGCTTAATTTGACAAAATGTTTAAACAGGCACGTTGCACGCTGCATCTTAGCTTCTTGCTTTATTTTCATGCCACATCAATAAAACACTTGACCTAAGACAGTAGATTGCTGCGAGAGAAAGTAAGGTGTCTTTGAACAGGCTATTACCACTTCATCCACAAATACTTTTCTTGCTTCAATTATTACTTCGTTAGAAACAATTTAAATGCCGCAACAACTACAAGAGCCACATGTCTGCTCTCTTCTTCTTTGTTCAGGAGTTGGACGCATTACCGCCACCAGCTGAACTGGAGAGAGGGGCCGGGTTCCAACGCGAGCGAGTGAGAGAGCGCGTGAGTGCGTGCGCTCTCTCTCTCTCTCTCTCTCTCTCTCTCTGCGTTTAAAGCATTTGCTAGACGAGTCTTTCAACGGGGATTTTACACAAGTGCTTGAATTGGAAACTTCAGAACATATCTAGAAATAAAGAACACTGTACACAATCTGAACAAACCTGCAACATCCAGTTGTTTGTTGGAGCATCTAAGACGCTCATGTTATAAGTGCAAATGCTACTACTACGACTGTTACGGACAGGAATCATAGTAGTAGTAGTAGCAGTAGTAAGAAAAATAATTAAAAATAATGACGAAATACACGAATAAAAGAATAATCACGAGATTGGTATCATCAAGAAATGTGACTATGATATCTGCTACGTGAAGTCCGTCCATTCTAGAAACATACACCCTCCGAAATAAATAACTTTATGTAAAAAAAAGTGACTATGATATCTGCTACGTGAAGTCCGTCCATTCTAGAAACATACACCCTCCGAAATGAATAACTTTATGTAAAAAAAAGTTTCTTCATAAGAAAATAGAATAATAATTGTATTTTAATGGAATATGCGAGTGATTGTTTGAATGAATGAATGAATGAATGAATGAATGAATGAATGAATGAATGAATGAATGAATGAATGAATGAAGTGGAAAATAAATAAGGTAGGGATAATTCTGTGATTTGAGCATGAATTTGTGTCGAGGTGATTGATTGCTTGTTGATTTTGTCACATGTGTCTCTGTGTGTGATCTCTGTGTAGTAATAAATGAATGCAAGTTGAAGGTGTTTTTGAGTTTGACAAGTTGCTGTAGAGACTTTTGACGGTGAAAAAGCTTACAGCACCTGGTATTCCCAGGCGGTCTCCCATCCAAGTACTAACCAGGCCCGACCCTGCTTAGCTTCCGAGATCGGGCGTTCTCAGGGTGGTATGGCCGTAAGCGAGAGAGCGTTTTCAATAAGGGCTCTTTATAGTGTACGATGTAGATGACTCCGTTTCTTTTCTTTTCTATTTTTATTTGATTTATTTTAAAGTCACTCATTCGCGTCTCAGTTTGCTGTTGGGTGGAGAGAACAACCGCTTCATCCATATCAAACTATCTGTCTCACCACCTGCAACCCACACGCGCCTCTCCACCTCTTGGGATTACTAACACTTAATGACATCTTACTCTGCTTAATTTGACAAAATATTTAAACAGGCACGTTGCACGCTGCATCTTAGCTTCATGCTTTATTTTCATGCCACATCAATAAAACACTTGACATACAGCAGATTGCTGCGAGAGAAAGTAAGGTGTCTTTGAACAGGCTTTTACCACTGCATCCACAAATACTTTTCTTGCTTCAGTTATTACTTCGTTAAAAACAATTCAGAGCAACAATTTAAATGCCGCAACAACTACAAGAGCCACATGTCTGCTCTCTTCATCTTTGTTCAGGAGTTGGACGCATTACCGCCACCAGCTGAACTGGAGAGTGGGGCCGGCTTCCAACGCGAGCGAGTGAGAGAGCGCGTGAGTGCGTGCGCTATCTCTCTCTGTCTCTCTCTCTCTCTCTCTCTGCGTTTGCAGCATTTGCTAGACCAGTCTATCATAGGGGATTTTACACAAGTGCTTGAATTGGAAACTTCAGAACATATCTAGAAATAAAGTACACTGTACACAATCTGAACAAACCTGCAACATCCAATTGTTTGTTGGAGCATCTAAGACGTTCATGTTATAAGTGCAAATGCTACTACTACGACTGTTACGGACAGGAATCATAGTAGTAGAAGTAGCAGTAGTAAGAATAATAATTAAAAATAATAACGAAATACACGAATAAAAGAATAATCACGAGATTGGTATCATCAAGAAATGTGACTATGATATCTGCTACGTGAAGTCCGTCCATTCTAGAAACATACACCCTCCGAAATAAATAACTTTATGTAAAACAAAAGTCACTATGATATCTGCTACGTGATGTCCGTCCATTCTAGAAACATACACTTTCCGAAATAAATAACTTTATGTAAAAAAACGTTTCTTTATAAGAAAATAGAATAATAATTGTATTTTAAAGGTATATGCGAGTGACTGTTTGATTGAATGAATGAATGAATGAATGAATGAATGAATGAATGAATGAATGAAGTGGAAAATAAATAAGGTAGGGATAATTCTGTGATTTGAGCATGAATTTGTGTCGAGGTGATTGATTGCTTGTTGATTTTGTCAGATGTGTCTCTGTGTGTGATCTCTGTGTAGTAATAAATGAATGCAAGCTGAAGGTGTTTTTGAGTTTGAAAAGTTGCAGTAGAGACTTTTGACGGTGAAAAAGCTTACAGCACCTGGTATTCCCAGGCGGTCTCCCATCCAAGTACTAACCAGGCCCGACCCTGCTTAGCTTCCGAGATCGGACGAGATCGGGCGTTCTCAGGGTGGTATGGCCGTAAGCGAGAGAGCGCTTTCAATAAGGGCTCTTTATAGTGTACGATGTAGATGACTCCGTTTCTTTTCTTTTCTTTTTTTATTTGATTTATTTTAAAGTCACTCATTCGCGTCTCAGTTTGCTGTTGGGTGGAGAGAACAACCGCTTCATCCATATCAAACTATCTGTCTCACCACCTGCAACCCACACGCGCCTCTCCACCTCTTGCGATTACTAACACTTAATGACATCTTACTCTGCTTAATTTGACAAAATATTTAAACAGGCACGTTGCACGCTGCATCTTAGATTCTTGCTTTATTTTCATGCCACATCAATAAAACACTTGACATAAGACAGCAGATTGCTGCGAGAGAAAGTAAGGTGTCTTTGAACAGGCTATTACCACTTCATCCACAAATACTTTTCTTGCTTCAATTATTACTTCGTTAAAAACAATTCAGAGCAACAATTTAAATGCCGCAACAACTACAAGAGCCACATGTCTCCTCTCTTCTTCTTTGTTCAGGAGATGGACGCATTACCGCCACCAGCTGAACTGGAGAGTGGGGCCGGCTTCCAACGCGAGCGAGTGAGAGAGCGCGTGAGTGCGTGCGCTCTCTTCTCTCTCTCTCTCTCTCTCTCTCTCTCTCTCTCTCTCTCTCTCTCTCTCTCTCTCTCTGCGTTTACAGCATTTGCTAGACGAGTCTATCAAAGGGGATTTTACACAAGTGATTGAATTGGAAACTTCAGAACATATCTAGAAATAAAGAACACTGTACACAATCTGAACAAACCTGCAACATCCAGTTGTTTGTTGGAGCATCTAAGACGCTCATGTTATAAGTGCAAATGCTACTACTACGACTGTTACGGACAGGAATCATAGTAGTAGTAGTAGCAGTAGTAAGAAAAATAATTTAAAATAATAACGAAATACACGAATAAAAGAATAATCAAGAGATTGGTATCATCAAGAAATGTGACTATGATATCTGCTACGTGAAGTCCGTCCATTCTAGAAACATACACCCTCCGAAATAAATAACTTTATGTAAAAAAAAGTGAGTATCATATCTGCTACGTGAAGTCCGTCCATTCTAGAAACATACACCCTCCGAAATAAATAACTTTATGTAAAAAAAAGTTTCTTTATAAGAAAATAGAAAAATAATTGTATTTTAAAGGAATATGCGAGTGATTGTTTGAATGAATGAATGAATGAATGAATGAATGAATGAATGAATGAATGAAGTGGAAAATAAATAAGGTAGGGATAATTCTGTGATTTGAGCATGAATTTGTGTCGAGGTGATTGATTGCTTGTTGATTTTGTCAGATGTGTCTCTGTGTGTGATCTCTGTGTAGTGATAAATGAATGCAAGTTGAAGGGGTTATTGAGTTTGAAAAGTTGCAGTAGAGACTTTTGACGGTGAAAAAGCTTACAGCACCTGGTATTCCCAGGCGGTTTCCCATCCAAGTACTAACCAGGCCCGACCCTGCTTAGCTTCCGAGATCGGACGAGATCGGGCGTTCTTTTTTTTTGTTTGTTTTTTTTTTATTAATTGAAAACTTTTCATATTATCCATTTACAGCACATAGCTTGATTACAATTTACATAAGTATTTAATAACCTTTTGATGTACATTTTATAAAAGGATTGTCTTTCACAACCATTTTCTGAAAATCATCTAATTTGTTATTCATTTTAAAATATTGATACATCGCATCAATTGTTTGTTGCATCTTTGCCATAAAAATTGTCCAGACGTTTACTTCTACCCTTTTGTGTTTTACAACATTTCTTCTAATCCATATTGAATACTTAGCCACAGCTATTATAAGGTTTAAAAAATATGTGGTACAGATCCTGGTGCATGATCCAAATAGAAACAACATTTCCCAATCTTTCTGTGTCATTTGTTCTTTCCATTTCTCTTTTAACATATCCTTTACCATTATCCTTTACCAATTTTACTCATAAAATTTGTTAATTTTTCAAAGTAAAAAAATAAATGCAACCACCCTTCAACTGTTATGTTACACACACTGCATATCGCATCATCCTCTAATCCAATTTTACACAATCTCATTTCTGTTAGTAAGCAGTTATGTCTTTGCATGTAATTAAAATTCTCTAAAACAGGTTCCATATATTTTAGTCTTACATTTCTCCATATATGCTTCTCATTCAAAGCTTGGTATCTTTGTTTCCAGTAGCTATTCGCAGTTGACTTTACAAAAGCAATTTCTCTAAAATATCCATAAAATTCAATGAGTTTCCCTTCATTAAAGCACACCATTTCTCCCTTTTCTTTCTTTAAGAAAACCTTTGGATATTCTATTTTCCCTTCTATCTGCTCTTGTTCATTTATTCTTTTAATCCAGTCTTTCGGTATAGCATTCAACAATTGTTCATATTGCTTTTTTATTGTGTCTTTTTTAACAATTTCACCGATTTCTACCATAGCATCCCCTTCCACCTGTACCGGTAAAAACCCCTCTATTATTTCGTATAGAACGTCTTTCACTTGCCTTAATCCTCCATCCCACCATTTCTTGTAATATATCGTGTTGTTTTCATTCCGTATATTCTGATTTAAAAATAGTGGTTGGTCTAACAATTGTTTTCTCCCTATGGGCTCTATTTTAATGTTACTCTGGAACTCTCCCCAAGCATTTAATACTTCCCTATAAAAACAGGGTAACATGTTTACCATGTGGCCTTTGGCTTTCATCCATAAAATGTTTTCTCCCATATTAAAATCCCCACTCTTTCTTAGATAAAACCTCATCACTTCCTTCCACATTGCTGTATTTTCTTTGTCTAAAAACCTCTTTACCGTTTTCACTCTCAAACTTTTCATTCTGATAAAAGGATCTAAAAGCCCTAATCCCCCCTCTTCTCTCCTTCCAATAAGCGTGTCATATGCTATTTTGACTCTTCCTTTGCCCCATAAAAAATTTAAAACAATCTGTTTAATTCTTGTGTAAACTTTCAAGGGCAATGGTGTCACATTCGATACATACCAGATTTTGGATAACATTAACACATTTGTTACTAGAACTTTACCATTTATTGTTAAATTTCGACTCTCCCAGAATTTTAGTCGTTTTTCTATTCCTCCTACAGTGCTCTCCCAGGTTATTTCATTTGCCCTGTTTGCATCTGGTCCAATTACTATCCCTAGGATTTTTATCTCTTCTTCCTGCTTAAAATCGATTTGTTCTGGTAGGGAATCTGCTATTCCAATTGTCAGGCCTTTGCTTTTTTCAAAATTTATTTTTGCTCCTGATCCTCTACAGTACATATTTAATAATACCCTTTCAATGCTTTTTAGGTCTTCGACCATAATCGTGGTATCATCAGCATACTGGTATATTGATTCAGTTCTTTCACTGTGTTCTATTGATATACCTTTGATCTCCTCATCAGCTTTCATTGCTAGACCACGTGGTTCGGCTACCAAAGTGTACAATAGAGCCGACAGTGGACATCCTTGTCTAATTGATCTTGTGGGTTTAAAATACTCTGTTAAAAATCCATTACATTTCACACATGTTAAAACATCAAAATAAAGGATTTTTATCCATCTTCTAAAATTATTTCCAAAACCAAATTCTCTCAGTATGTTATGCATATATTAGTATGTTCAACCCTGTCAAAGGCCTTTTCTAGATCAAGGCTTATTAGGTATCCCCCGCTCCCTTTTTCTTTCATATATGTTATTGTATCTATTATACTGCAAAGTGTGTCAGCTATGTCCCTTCCTTGTACTGCATATGCTTGTGTAGTGGTTATAATTTGGGGTAATACATATTTCAGTCTGTTTGCTAAAATCTTTGTTAGAATTTTAAAATCATTGTTTAGCATTGATATTGGTCTATAATTTTTAAGATCAGCTGTCTTTCCTTTTTTCTTATATATTAATTTGATCATGCCAGTTTTCATTGTTTCACTTAATTCTTTCTTGTTATATACTTCTTCATAAATTAATTTTAATATTGGTACCAACTGTTGCTTGAATGTTTTATAAAATTCATTTGTAAGTCCATCTGTCCCTGGACTTTTCCCTGTATTCAGTTGACTTATAGCTATATCTATTTCCTCTTCACTTATTTCTTGATCACACATTTCTTTGTTCTCTTCTGTTACTTTTGTTTTAATGTGTCTCAATAAAAATTCTTCATCTTCTTGATTTATTCCTCTACTTGTAAACATATCCTCATAGTATTCTTTCACCATTTTCAGAACATTTTCTTTCCCTCTCTCTTCTTCACCTTTTTTGTTTAGCACCTCTTTGATCACATTTGCTTTTTGTCTGTTTTTCTCCAGGTTAAAAAAAAAAGTTGTACTCTTTTCCCCTTCTACCGCATATCTTACTTTACTTCTCAGTATTAATCCTCTACACTTTTCTTCTTCTATTTGCTTTATCTTGTCTTCTAGTACTATTATTTTCCCCATTGTTCCCTCATTTCCAGTTTCCTCTAATTCTTTTAGTTCCTTCTCTAGCTCTTTCCTTACTTCTTTTTCCTCTCGTCTTTTAATTTTTTGTGTACGTGTACTATGTTCTATAGAATATTTTTTAATTTCATATTTTACGTTATCCCACCATATTCTTTTGTCTTCCAAGAACAATTTATTTTTCAAATTCCATTTAATTAAGTCTTTTATTCTCTCACAATATACTCTGTCATTTAAAATACTTGTGTTGAGAACCCACATTCCTGGGCCTCTCTCTACTTCATCAAAATCCAATTCCATGAATAAATAATTATGATCACTGAATCCTGCTTCTTTATAAAATACATTCCTTGTTATGTTTTCTACCTTCTTTGTACAGAGGACTAGGTCTATCCGACATTGTTTAATTAAACCTTGCACTTTTTGTCTTCTCGAGTATTCCCTTTTCGTTCTATTTCGTTCCCTCCATACATCAACAAATTTAAACTGTTCCATTAATTTCTTCAACTCATCTCGCCCTTTATCTGTTTTAAAAACCATAGCGTTTCCAATATCTAATTTAGATAGCGCTATATTGAAATCGCCGATTAAAATAACATTCTTCCACCCATCAATTGTTGTCATTATTTTCCTAAAGAAACTGACCTTTTCTTTTTCTTCATTAGGTGCATGTATGTTGTACAGAATTATTTTATTATCATTTTGTGTTAGGTCTATTGCTATACCTTTCCCCACATCGTCATTAAAAATTACTCTTTCTTTTTCGCATATGTTCCTTTTAATTAACACCGCCACCCCTCTTCCTTGTTTTTCCTTCCCGTTATTGCAATGTATATTTCCATCCCATATGTTTCTACATTTTTTAACACTTTCTTCATCCCAATATGTCTCCTGTAAGCACACTATTTCAGCTGTTCCAGCATTTGTTATTATTGTGTGAAATTTCTGTATATTATTTAAACCTCTTACATTGATAGATACTATTTTAAATGTCATTATTTGTATTACGGTATACGAAAAAAGCGTTCCATCAGTAGTCTTTAACTTACAATGCAGTAGTCATTATTCCAACATTTCTTCCGTTAGCCCATCAAACGTGCCAGTCCTTCGATTCTTTTTTAGTCCTTTCATTAGTTCCCTTCTTTCTCTCTGTTTTTCTATAACTTTTTGTATATTGAGTGTCGTTATTCTTTTTCTCCTTCTACTCTCCAGTCTGTCGTCTTCCGCACATCCGTCTCCAAGTTTTCTTCCCCAATTAGTTCCGCGTCGTTCTGTACTCGTCGTCCGTCCATTGTTATCCAGTGTTCCTCTTACTTTTACCATTTTTAATTCCAGATCTGTATCCTCGTCCATTGCCGATTCCTTTTCTATGTCGTCATCTTTCGTTTCTGTAGATACTGTCTTTCTCGCTGCTCCGACCTGTTGCTCTGACACTCGGTCATTGCCTTTCCCTGTGTCCGTCACCCGGCTTTGCTGATGTTCCGACTCAGTATCTTCTATTTCTGCCGGTGTTTCCTCCATAGGTTCAGCTGATTCCCCCTCATCCTGGCATTCACAGCTGATGAGTGCTCTCCTGCAGTCTGGACACTTAGCCGCAGTGCAGTCCCTCGCGTGGTGTCCCTGTTCACAGCACTCTCTGCATACAAACTTTGGGCAGTCCTTCATTATATGTCCAGTGTTCATACATAATCGGCAAGTCTTCACCTGCCGATCATGTATGATTCTGACATATTGTGGACCCTCTGCTGTGATGAATTTAGTGCTGTATGGCAAGGACACGATTTCCTTTGGGAATCGCACCTTTACATATCTTGTCCCGTCGGTTATATCTGTTCCTGGGTAATATCTCCTTCTAATTGGATCTAGGGGTGTGACACCCCACAGTCTGAGTTTTTCTGTTATAATGCTGTCTGATAAATAAACAGGCAGATACAGAAATGACACGACGATGTCATTATTTTCAAGCAGTCTGGTTTCACAATGCGTTCCACTGATTAAAATTCCATCTTCTACTAGTTTCATTGACTCATTATCGGCAAATGTTAACACGTATTCCGCCTGTTGTCGTGGTCTTAAAGCAAGTAATTTTACATGTCCAACTATTTCAACGACCGTCTTCAAAATATCAGTTGCTTTCAGTCCTTTAATTTTCTCAGTTTCAAGTATAATTGTGTATTCTTTGAATTATCTATCGTATTCAGCCATTGTCTTTGTTATGGTAGCAAAGACTATCCAACTACCAAAATAATAACAAAAAAAAACCGCCTCCCCAGGTAGTCAAACTGCTGGGGAGCAAGAAAGAAAAAAATACACTATAACCAAATTTAGTAAAAAATGAATTAGAACAAAAAATAAAAGAAATAAAGCAAACACTATGGGAGAGCATGTCTCTCCCCACTGTAGCCAAACCAACTTCCTCTGCGCACTAGAGGGCGTTCTCAGGGTGGTATGACCGTAAGCGGGAGAGCAGTTTCAATAAGGGCTCTTTATAGTGTACGATGTAGATGACTCCGTTTCTTTTCTTCGCTTTTTTTTTAATTTTAAAGTCACTCATTCGCGTCTCAGTTTGCTGTTGGGTGGAGAGAACAACCGCTTCATCCATATCAAACTTTCTGTCTCACCACCTGCAACCCACACGCGCCTCTCCACCTCTTGGGATTACTAACACTTAATGACATCTTACTCTGCTTAATTTGACAAAATATTTAAACAGGCACGTTGCACGCTGCATCTTAACTTCTTGCTTTATTTTCATGCCACATCAATAAAACACTTGACATAAGACAGCAGATTGCTGCGAGAGAAAGTAAGGTGTCTTTGAACAGGCTATTACCACTTCATCCACAAATACTTTTCTTGCTTCAATTATTACTTCGTTAAAAACAATTCAGAGCAACAATTTAAATGCCGCAACAACTACAAGAGCCACATGTCTGCTCTCTTCTTCTTTGTTCAGGACTTGGACGCATTACCGCCACCAGCTGAACTGGAGAGTGGGGCCGGCTTCCAATGCGAGCGAGTGAGAGAGCGCGTGAGTGCGTGCGCTCTCTCTCTCTCTCTCTCTCTCTCTCTCTCTGCGTTTACAGCATTTGCTAGACGAGTCTATCAAAGGGGATTTTACACAAGTGCTTGAATTGGAAACTTCAGAACATATCTAGAAATAAAGAACACTGTACACAATCTGAACAAACCTGCAACATCCAATTGTTTGTTGGAGCATCTAAGACGCTCATGTGATAAGTGCAAATGCTACTACTACGACTGTTACGGACAGGAATCATAGTAGTAGTAGTAGCAGTAGTAAGAAAAATAATTAAAAATAATAACGAAATACACGAATAAAAGAATAATCACGAGATTGGTATCATCAAGAAATGTGACTATGATATCTGCTACGTGAAGTCCGTCCATTCTAGAAACATACACCCTCCGAAATAAATAACTTTATGTAAAAAAAAGTTTCTTTATAAGAAAATAGAATAATAATTGTAGTTTAAAGGAATATGCGAGTGAATGTTTGAATGAATGAATGAATGAATGAATGAATGAATGAATGAATGAAGTGGAAAATAAATAAGGTAGGGATAATTCTGTGATTTGAGCATGAATTTGTGTCGAGGTGATTGATTGCTTGTTGATTTTGTCACATGTGTCTCTGTGCAGTAATAAATGAATGCAAGTTGAAGGTGTTTGTGAGTTTGAAAAGTTGCAGTAGAGACTTTTGACGGTGAAAAAGCTTACAGCACCTGGTATTCCCAGGCGGTCTCCCATCCAAGTACTAACCAGGCCCGACCCGGCTTAGCTTACGAGATCGGGCGTTCTCAGGGTGGTATGGCCGTAAGCGACAGAGCGTTTTCAATAAGGGCTCTTTATAGTGTACGATGTAGATGACTCCGTTTCTTTTCTTTTCTTTTTTTCTTTTATTTATTTTAAAGTCACTCATTCGCGTCTCAGTTTGCTGTTGGGTGGAGAGAACAACCGCTTCATCCATATCAAACTATCTTTCTCACCACCTGCAACCCACACGCGCCTCTCCACCTCTTGGGATTACTAACACTTAATGACATCTTACTCTGCTTAATTTGACAAAATATTTAAACAGGCACGTTGCACGCTGCATCTTAGCTTCTTGCTTTATTGTCATACCACATCAATAAAACACTTGACATAAGACAGCAGATTGCTGCGAGAGAAAGTAAGGTGTCTTTGAACAGGCTATTACCACTTCATCCACAAATACTTTTCTTGCTTCAATTATTACTTCGTTAAAAACAATTCAGAGCAACAATTTAAATGCCGCAACAACTACAAGAGCCACATGTCTGCTCTCTTCTTCTTTGTTCAGGAGTTGGACGCATTACCGCCACCAGCTGAACTGGAGAGTGGGGCCGGCATCCAACGCGAGCCAGTGAGAGAGCGCGTGAGTGCGTGCGCTCTCTCTCTCTCTCTCTCTCTCTCACTCCCTCTCTCTCTGCGTTTACGGCATTTGCTAGACGAGTCTATCAAAGGGGATTTTACACAAGTGCTTGAATTGGAAACTTCAGAACATATCTAGAAATAAAGAACACTGTACACAATCTGAACAAACCTGCAACATCCAATTGTTTGTTGGAGCATCTAAGACGCTCATGTTATAAGTGCAAATGCTACTACTACGACTGTTACGGACAGGAATCATAGTAGTAGTAGTAGCAGTAGAAAGAAAAATAATTAAAAATAATAACGAAATACAGGAATAAAAGAATAATCACGAGATTGGTATCATCAAGGAATGTGACTATGATATCTGCTACGTGAAGTCCGTCCATTCTAGAAACATACACCCTCCGAAATAAATAACTTTATGTAAAAAAAGTTTCTTTATAAGAAAATAGAATAATAATTGTATTTTAAAGGAATATGCGAGTGATTGTTTGAATGAATGAATGAATGAATGAATGAATGAATGAATGAATGAAGTGGAAAATAAATAAGGTAGGGATAATTCTGTGATTTGAGCATGAATTTGTGTCGAGGTGATTGATTGCTTGTTGATTTTGTCAGATGTGTCTCTATGTGTGATCTCTGGGTAGTAATAAATGAAGGCAAGTTGAAGGTGTTTTTGAGTTTGAAAAGTTGCAGTAGAGACTTTTGACGGTGAAAAAGCTTACAGCACCTGGTATTCCTAGGCGGTCATCCATCCAAGTACTAACCAGGCCCGACTCTGCTTAGCTTCCGAGATCAGACTAGATCGGGCGTTCTCAGGGTGGTAAGGCCGTAAGCGACAGAGCGTTTTCAATAAGGGCTCTTTATAGTGTACGATGTAGATGACTCCGTTTCTTTTCTTTTCTTTTTTATTTGATTTATTTTAAAGTCACTCATTCGCGTCTCAGTTTGCTGTTGGGTGGAGAGAACAACCGCTTCATCCATATCAAACTTTCTGTCTCACCACCTGCAACCCACACGCGCCTCTCCACCTCTTGGGATTACTAACACTTAATGACATCTTACTCTGCTTAATTTGACAAAATATTTAAACAGGCACATTGCACGCTGCATCTTAGCTTCTTGCTTTCTTTTCATGCCACATCAATAAAACACTTGACATAAGGCAGCAGATTGCTGTGAGAGAAAGTGAGGTGTCTTTGAACAGGGTATTACCACTTCATCCACATATACTTTTCTTGCTTCAATTATTACTTCGTTAAAAACAATTCAGAGCAACAATTTAAATGCCGCAACAACTACAAGAGCCACATGTCTGCTCTCTTCTTCTTTGTTCAGGAGTTGGACGCATTACCGCCACCAGCTGAACTGGAGAGTGGGGCCGGCTTCCAACGCGAGCGAGTGAGAGAGCGCGTGAGTGCGTGCGCTCTCTCTCTCTCTCTCTCTCTCTCTCTCTCTCTCTCTCTCTCTCTCTCTCTCTCTCTCTCTCTCTCTCTGCGTTTACAGCATTTGCTAGACGAGTCTATCAAAGGGGATTTTACACAACTGCTTGAATTGGAAACTTCAGCACATATCTAGAAATAAAGAACACTGTAAACAATCTGAACAAACCTGCAACATCCAATTGTTTGTTGGAGCATCTAAGACGCTCATGTGATAAGTGCAAATGCTACTACTACGACTGTTACGGACAGGAATCATAGTAGTAGTAGTAGCAGTAGTAAGAAAAATAATTAAAAATAATAACGAAATACACGAATAAAAGAATAATCACGAGATTGGTATCATCAAGAAATGTGACTATGATATCTGCTACGTGAAGTCCGTCCATTCTAGAAACATACACCCTCCCAAAAAATAACGTTGAAAAAAAAAAGTTTCTTAATAAGAAAATAGAGTAATAATTGTTTTTTAATGGAATATGCGCGATTCGTCACTCCAGAGAACGCGTCTCCACTGCTCTAGAGTCCAGTGGCGGCGTGCTTTACACCACTGCATCCGACGCTTTGCATTGCACTTGGTGATGTATGGCTTGGATGCAGCTGTTCGGCCATGGAAACCCATTCCATGAAGCTCTCTGCGCACTGTTCTTGAGCTAATCTGAAGGCCACATGAAGTTTGGAGGTCTGTAGCGATTGACTCTGCAGAAAGTTGGCGACCTCTTCGCACTATGCGCCTCAGCATCCGCTGACCCCGCTCCGTCAGTTTACGTGGCCTACCACTTCGTGGCTGAGTTGCTGTCGTTCCCAAACACTTCCACGTTCTTATAATACAGCTGACAGTTGACTGTGGAATATTTAGGAGCGAGGAAATTTCACGACTGGATTTGTTGCACAGGTGGCATCCTATCACAGTTCCACGCTGGAATTCACTGAGCTCCTGAGAGCGACCCATTCTTTCACAAATGTTTGTAAAAACAGTCTGCATGCCTAGGTGCTTGATTTTATACATCTGTGGCCATGGAAGTGATTGGAACACCTGATTCTGATTATTTGGATGGGTGGGTATATATATATAAATAAAGAGATAAATGTATAAATGTAAGTCGATCTGGATAAGAGCATCTGCCAAATGCCATTAATAATGTAAATGGTGCTTGATTTTATACACCTGTGGCACCTGTGCCATGGAAGTGATTGGAACACCTGATTCTGATTATTTGGATGGATGAGCGAATACTTTTGGCAATATAGTGTGTATATATATATATATATATATATATATATATATATATACACTCACTCTCCCTCCTCTGAACATGTCCAAACCATCTTAATCTGCCCTCCCTAACTTTGTCCCCCAAACGTCCAACATGTGCTGTCCTTCTGATGTATTCGTTCCAACCAGTAACATAACATTTTAATATATTACATTAAAATATAACATTTTATTAATGAGTTCAAGAAGCTTTAAGTGCCTTCGGCGTGAAGGTGCAGCGTCTATATATTGCTGTGTTTCGTTATGTGACACATCCTCAAGCTTTAATTCTGTGCCCTTTAATCAAAGCATTAAGGACTAGACAAGACACTTTCTGTAGGGGATGGATTCATTTCAATTTATTTGTAGATAATGTAAATATGTTGAGTAATTGTAAACAATTTTATTAATGTGTCTGTAAATAAATAACTTTGATACAGCGTTTCTGTCAACATGTAAATATAAATGACTTTACATGTTTACAGAAACACAATTAAAGTTATATATATTTACATGGTTACAGAAACACTATTAGTAATATAATTCACTTTGTGTTTACTCTTATCTCTGTATTAACCCAGACTCATAATCAGAGTCCTGTATCACCGTGTCCACAGGCTCAGGTCAGTCAGATACAGGATCAAGGGGCACCAGGATCAGAGACGGACATTCACTGATCAGAACATGGCCAAGTGCATGCTGGTGCTGTACTGAAGCATAGATTCCCCGTGCAATATTTTCAAGATGACCATTAATAATAGCTAGATTTGCAGTTTTATATGAGTATATGAAAGTCTGCTGTATTACTTTTTATGACACTTATAGCTCTTTACCTGATAGTTTCAGGATGCAGACTGTCTGTGGAAAAAGAAGAATAAACACTGCATCCAGAAACCAGGAAAGATAAAAGCTTTAGTCAGAATGTTCAGGACTGCCATTACAGTAGCGTTCTTGTTGATAAAAGATGTACGTTTGATTTGTTTGATTTGGTTTTAAAGTATTTGACTCTGCACTTCTGTTTCTGCCCATTGCAGTAGTGTCTTGCTGCAGTTTTTATAATTCTGTGTCCAGGGCTGTTACTGCTAGTTCTGGCGTATATTGAAAAAAAGAAAGAAAGAAAATAAAGTTTTATTAAAGTAGTGACTGTTAATGTTGTATATTAATGCCAGAGAGAGGGAGAGATGTTTATTCATATTATAACAATGGCTTCTTGTCAGAGTCAAAAATCTGTCAACTGAAAATAAGTCTTTAAATTAGAAATTATTTCTAGACTCTTTATTTCTGTCTGTGTGCTAGAGATAGATCAACATCATTATGGAGTTGCATGCCACCATAAAAGCTGCAGAAGGATTTAGGGTTATTAGACGTAAGCATTGTAGAGTGATACTATAAATGTAATTAAAACAGATTTATTCCACAATTTGCCTCACACAGTTTAAAACTAATTCGGGGTGGGGAGTCTGGTTCAATGTCTGTCCTAAACTGTGACCACAGCATCCACTCAGTCTTTGTAAGCACGACCCCAACACTCTGCTCCTCTAGGAAGAAAGCACCATGTCCTCCACACCTGCACAAAACAACTGGAACATTTAAGGACCATTTTAGACATATTACAACTAATTCCTTGGGCAATTAAGGCATCTAACTAACGTATACATTGATATGGATTACATGTAGCTGTGTGTAATCGCCCATCTTCTCACTTACTCAAGACAGGTTCAAACACTAACCGGCAGAGTCAGTGACGTCACTTTACTGATTGGCTAGAGAAGGGCAGTAGGTTGAGAAGCAGTGGACCAATGCAGACTTTTATCCCGCCACTTAATCTGCATAAAACTCAGAAAAGTGAAGCGTGAATAAACAGAAAATTTAATGACGAGCAAAAAGTAGCAGAAAGAACAAACATCCGTGTAAAGTAAGCAAAAAAAATGTCTGTTTTTAATATTTTTTCTTCTTTTTTTGTTTGTTTTATTTTTTAAATTGTGTTTTCAATTCTGTGATTTGCGTGTTTTATTTTTTTATGTGTATTTTTTTTCACGAGGTATGGAAGTATAATAGTGCCAAAATTCCTGAAAGCAAAATAGCATATTGAATCACATGAACTGAATAAAAACTTGTCAATTTGCAATTTGATCTGAATGAAAAAAATCCTTACAGGATTTACAGGAAATTCAGGTATTAAAATTCAGGTTGAAAAAAATTCAGGTCTTAACATCCGGGCTATTACAGGAAGAGCAATGGATTGCCGATTTCTCGGCCCGTGTCGCAGTGCACTTTAAAGTGTACATCCTGCTCCCTGTGTAGTTCACTTCGCGGGGAATCACTTTGCCGATAATTAACCTGCAGCTTTTTAAAGTGTTTTTAAGTAAGCTAAACTAACAAAAAATAAGTAAAGCCAAAAAGTAACTGAGGTCCAATCATTTATTTTATAGTAACAGTGTACCAAAACATTTGGAACATTAACAAGTAGTTTCTTTAAGGATGATGGGAAAACTAGAGAAAACTGCTGTCAGCAGAGCTGTGACATCCATGATGTCCTGACAAATATTAACAACATAGTGTGCTTTCTGTGCCTTTGTGTGCAGTGCAAAGAAAAAAAGGCATGCGGCTCTCGTAGTTTTAGCGGCTTTTAAATTGTTGATCTGAATTGTTTTTAACGCAAAAAATTGAAGCAAGCAAAGTATTTGTGGATGAAGTGGTAATAGTCTGTTCTCAGTCACCTTTCTTTCTCTTTCTTTATCTTATGTGTTATTTAAAGTGATTAAGAAGTCGTATATGTGGCATTAAAATAAAGCAAGAAGCTGAGATACAACGTGCCCGTTTAAATATTTGGAGAAATTAAGCGGAGTAACATGACATTAAGTGGTAGGAATCCCAAGAGGTGAAGAGCCATGTGTTTGTGTGTGTGTTGCAGGAGGTGAGACAGAAATGTTAGTTTAGATGAAGAGGTTGTTCTCTCTGTACAACAGCAAATTAGGAAGTGAGAGAAAGGTGTTGTCTACGTCATACACTATAAAGAGTCGGTAGTGCGGGTCATCTCTCGCTTACAGCCACACCACCCTGAGAACGCCTGATCTCGTCTGATCTCAGAAGCTATGCAGGGTTGGACCTGATTAGAAGTTGGAGGGTAGACCTCCTGGGAATACCAGGTGCTGTAAGCTTTTTCACCCCCACCTTTACAAGTAATATGAAGCAAGTAATAGCATGACACCAGGTGGATGTATTAACAGCTATAGATAATTGATCAGGTTTAACTGTATAAGGACATTTTTATTTCCACTTTAGGGTTCTTTGCACTGATGAGCACAATAATGAGTTTGAGGTGTTGACTTGGCCCCCAAATTCCTCAGATCTCAGTCCAATCCAGCATCTGTGGGATGTGCTGGACAAACAAGTCCAATTAATGGAGGTCCCACCTTGCAACTTACAGGACTTTAAGGATCTGCTGCTAACATCTTAGGGCCAGATACCACAGCACACCTTCAGAGATCTAGTGGAGTCCCTGCCTTGTTGGGTCAGGGCTGTTTTAGCAGCAAAAGGGGGATCAACCCAATATTAGGCAGGTGGTCATAATGTTATGTCTGATTGTTGCCAGAATAAATGAAGTAGCTACCAGAATAAATTTTTGGATTATTGGAAGTGTAAGGATCTGAGCAAATTGACATGGGCCAGATTGTAATGGTTAGATGACTTGGTCAGAGCATCTCCAGAAGGTGTTGATTTGGCCTTCAAATTCCCCAGATCTCAATCCAACAGACCATTTGTGGGCTGTGCTAGACAAACAAGTCTGATTCATTGAGGTCCCACCTCCCAGCTTACAAGACTTGAAGGATCTGCTGCTAATATCTTGGTGCCAGATGCCACAGCACACCTTCAGAGGTGTTGTGGAGTCCCTGGCTCGAGGGGTCAGAGCTGTTTTTGGTGGAGGATCTACAGAGTATTACGCCTGTGTTTTTTATGTTGAAGCTGATCGCTGTATGCATGATAAATATGTGTATAAATAATATGTCATGACAAATTTATAACCTCATGAAAAAGCTAAATAAACCATAGGTAATTTCCTGCTTGCTGTTGACCACATTCACAAAAGATGCCTTGGTGAAAATATTATAATTATGAGGTGAAAACACATGTAATTATAACATGAACTCTTTAGAAGCTAGGAGAGATTTCCAAATAATAATAATAATAATAATAATAATAATAATAATAATAATAATAATAATAATAGTAATTATAATAATTCCCCTACTATGAATGTGCCACCTACAGCAGACAGTAAGGTTTAAGCAGTAATTTTGCATCAGTAAAAACTTCAGCTCTATACACAGAAAATCACAGATTGTTGGTTTCTACAATTACAATCTATAATCAGACTTTTCTACAGGCTGGCTCTCTTAAATTTGTGTAGGCTATAAAAATCTGAATTTTGTTATTTTTCATTTTTCACATTTTAGTGAATAACTCACAGTTTCAGTCATTCTTTAAAAAGGATTATTATATATTTACATTAATGAGAAATTCATTTTGTGTGTTTGGGTTGCTTTTTAAAGGAACACTGTATATTAATGAATAGAAATGATCAGAATGAGGCTTCAATAGATGCTAATAAAATATTTTTATTGACTTCATCTATATAGACACTACACTAAAAGAAAAAACTATTTACAGATATAGAACTATTTACAGATGATATATAAGATAAGAGGGATATCTACAAAGAGGGATGAGGGGGTAATTGGGGTGGTGGGATTGATATGGGAAAAGATACAAATTCTATACAGGCTAAAGATGATGTCCTTAAGTCCTGCAGACCTGTTAAAAAAGAAAAGACAGATTTAAATACAGTGTTAGCTAAAATATAATAAAATTTATTTATACCTACCTGTGGAGAAAATATCTAAAAAGTTGAAATGGAGCTGCAGAAAGAAAAAAATTACATTACATATATATTACTTTACATGTGGCAGATCTTTGATATTTTAACTAATATATATACAGTAATATGTTTAATATATGTATGTATAATATGTATGCATGATTTTATGCAATGTCCCGGACTTGGTTTCTGTTCCTCAGAGACGGACGCGAGTACGGTGTTTGACGCTGTCTGCGGGAAGAAAAACAGAAAACAATGCGCTGCTGTCGGTGGCAATAAACACTTGGTGCAGGAGCACATGGTGCATATGCAAATTGTCCATGAGTGCTTGGTGCATAAGCACTTGGTGCATAAACAAGTGGTCCAGAAGCAAATGGTCCATAAGCATTTGGTGGAAAAGCAAATGGTCCATAAGCGCTTGGTGGATTAGCGCTTGGTGCATAACCACTTGGTGGAATAACATGTGGCTCATATGCACTTGGTGGATATGAAAGACACTTTTCTAAAAGACACTTTTCTCTTTGTACAGTCTGCCAATCAGGCAATCAGCCGTAAGGGAAGCAATTGAATGAACGGAGGTGTATGAATTTGCATTTTGCATCTCAGCATTTTGAGATATTACAACAAATCTGAGAAAAATGATAGTGAAGATTAAAAATTAGTGACTAAATTTCTGTCTCTGTTTACATCACTGCCCACACAGCCTGCCGCCATCTGATCAACTGGCGCTTGGAGCAAGATCCCACCAAAAGACCAAGCCTCAAGCAGATCAGTAAACATGGGTGGTTCACAGAAGCCCTTCAGGTTAGCCAGGTAAAACATCAGATCTAATTAAAATGAACTAACACAGAATATGATCCAGATCACATGGATTGTACTAGAACCCTACTGCATTCTTCTACAATAAATATTATGTAATTTTATTTTCATGACAATTGAACAAGAAATCACATAAGGAAACATTATCTTCTACAATACTCTATATTAATTTAAACATGTTTTTATTCCACAGATGATGAATTGGCCGTGTTGGATCAGACCATCAGCACCCAACAAATTCTAATTACTAATTATAATTACAAATAAATTATAATTCCTGTAAATAAATTTGAATTCCTGTAAATATATTCCTGTAAATGAATTTGAATATCTGTAAATAAATTCCTGTAAATAAATTAGGAACCTTATACCTGAGTGGCTGCTGTTTGCTTTCATTCAATATCATCATATTTATGATCTTCTGCTTGGAGCCGTCTGCATTTATGACTCAACGTCTGCTGCTGTGGATGAACACACATGGATAGCTTAAAAATCTGCACTTCCCATCAACAGTTCATGCCCAAATCTCACCGTTGCTTCAGTCGATGATCTTATATGAATATAATGTAGACTTGAATTTAAAACCTTCTGCTGTAATCATGAAAACTGAGCTCATTCTGAGATTCTTATTCACAATATACTCATACTGCAAATCCTTTTAAATATACGTAGAACTGTTTATATTATTCAATTGTATATGTTTCATTATATACTGTATCATATACATTGATCAGGCATAACATTATGACCACCTGCTTAATATTGTGTTGGTCCCCCTTTTGCTGCCAAAACAGCCCTGACCTATCGAGGCATGGACTCCACTAGATCCCTGAAGGTATGCTGTGGTATCTGGCACCAAGATGTTAGCAGCAGATCCTTAAAGTCCTGTAAGTTGCAAGGTGAGGCCTCCATGGATCGGACTTGTTTGTCCAGCACATCCCACAGATGCTGGATTGGATTGAGATCTGGGGAATTTGGAGGCCAGGTCAACACCTCAAACTCATTTTTGTGCTCATCAAACCATTCCTGAACCATTTGGGCTTTGTCGCACGGTGCATTATGTCGGAGAAAATTATATGCTTAGCTTTAAAATAGCAATACCCTGCTTATCAGTAGTGTTTACCTATCCAAAATATTTAGCTATTGACTAGTAGCTGGCTTTGATTAATGCAAATTTATAATAATCATGTATAACCTTTATAATAATCATGCAAAACCATTAATATTAGTATACTGGTGTAATAACCACACTGAGACAGGAAGAAGGAAAGAGAAATTTATTGAAACATTAGGAGTTACAGCTCAGTCAGTCAGCCTGTCCAGTGGGATCAGTGGGACCGGAGGGTCAGCTGTAGAAGAAGGGACCTCAGGTTCCTGAGGAGAAGTGGGAGAGTAATCAGTGGGAGAAACTGGAGGCGAATAGACAGGAGAAGATTGGGGAATATTGTGAATACTGTAAAGCAAAGGCACAAAGCCAGGAGAACGTTGGGGAACGTCAGGAGAGTTAGGAGGTGAAGAAGAGTCAGAGGAAGAATCATCAGAAGAGATCTCAATAGTCTGGATGCCTTGAGAGGTAGCGCGTGTCCAATGCCAGTAGAGGGTCTGAGTAGACTGATCACAGGTTTTGGGGTGAAATTGGGTGCTCTGATCGAGACAGAGGGCATCTCTCACGATATGGTGAGTAAGGTGAGAGGACTCGGGGATGGAGGTGTCAGATAGGTGTTCTAGGAAACCAGTAAGCTCAATAGCCAGGCAAGACAGCCGATACTGGCGACAGTGTCACAGAGCACCCCTGGGACTTCTTCAGAAGATAGCACGGCAGGCTGACTGAGCTAGAAGGAAAAATAGGGATGAGTGAGGTGCATATCGTGTGACTATGTAATCTTAAATAAAGCTTAGCAGACAATAAGAGTGAAACGCTTAAAAGCTCAAGGCCCAGGATATGCACTAAGGCAAGAGGAAACAGTGTGTGCGGTGAGCCAGGTTACTGTGACAGGACAGTGGTAGGCTGTTAGGGCAGTGTGACTTGGTCTATGGTAGTGAAGAGCATTGGCGGGAAGGATATGAGACAGCATAATGGCAAGGCTTACTTAAAAAATAGAAACGCATCTAACTTAGATCAAGCAGATAAAGAAATGTCAATATGACACAGAGGAGAGGTCAGGGTACTTACACATAGTTGTGGAAGGCAGCGTGTGAGGTCGGGATGATCCGAGGAAGCAGCTTGGGAGGTTGTGGTCAAATGAAGTTGATAAGGAAGCAGCGCTTATAAGTAAGTGCAATTTTTTCTTGAAAATTGCTGACTTAGCCTGAAAACAAGGGAAACTTGAGAGGAGGAAAAATTGACATCATCAAGGGGAGGATGATATTAATTTAGGGGCGGTATCGGTACAAGTAGGAAAATAATGGGAAATGGCAAAAGTATGTAAATTAAGGAAGGAGGGACTAAAGTAGCCATACATTGAAAATAATGGGAAATTGCTGGAAATATTTAAATATTGGGGTATAAGTAGTATAAGTAGAGGGGAATTTCTCAGGGATTTTAAAAACCAGCTGCTCTCTTCATAAATGCATGTTGTTGACTGCATGGCTGAATAAAGAAACCTGCTTCTTCTCATCTGCTGACTGAGATCTCCTTTATTTTGGCTAAGTTTTTATAGTTTATTGAGTTCATTGGGTAAGATTATGGAAAGCTAAGAGAAATAGACACAATCTAAAAATTCCACCCGGTGATATGTCCACTCGGAGGGGGCTCTGAGTTCCGACAATTACCCTGCTGAAAGAGGCCACAGTCATCAGGGAATACCGTTTCCATGAAAGGGTGTACATGGTCTGCAACAATGCTTAGGTAGGTGGAACGTGTCAACATCCACATGGATGGCAGGACCCAAGGTTTCCCAGCAGAACATTGCCCAAAGCATGACACTGCCTCAAATCCTTACACACGTCCATTTTTCCTGCTTCTAACACATCAGCTTTGAGGACAAAATGTTCACTTACTGCCTAATATATCCCACCCACTAACAGTTGAGTGAATTGTACTCAAAGCATTAAATTTTAAATGTTCTAATATAAGATACACAAATTTGTATGGTCCTATCAAGCTGACAAACACATGAACATGATGAATAGGACATGTGACTTTGCATGCTTAAATGATGTACAGCTGTTATCACTTAGGGTGTACTCACTTTTGTTGCTTTTGTTATATATATTTATTTGTTACACCAAGATGCAAAGATGCAGCATTAAGGGAGATGACACGGCGGAATAACTTTAAACATAATATTTATTATAACAAAAATTAAGCAAAACATAATCAGGACATCAGTAGGTAACTTGAATCAAAAACTCAAAGGAATACAAAACATAACATAACGCCACAAAATTGGAGCGCAGCTCTGGCAAACTGCCCAAGAAACAGCGGAGATTTCAGGCAATTCTGACAATACTGACTGACCACAAGAACTCTCTCAGTGCAGTACGATCATGTGACAGTCACGTGACTAGCCGATGCTTAAGTATTCACTATTTCAGGCTAGTTAAGCAATGACAGCAAATGGCTTTTGCTTGAAAAGAAAAAGAAAAAAGAACCTTCACCAGATTTAAACCATTCATGGTTTAGGATGTCTTCAAATGCGGGCCGACATTCAGGTTCCAAGTCCAGTCATCCTCATTATGGAAGGGCATGTGTCCGCAGACCAGGTAAAAAAGGAGAACTCCCAGACTCCAAATGGTGGCAGGATATCCGAAATACTCTCCATCGCACACCCACTCAGGTGGAGAGATACTCCAAGTTCCTGAGCAAAAAAGAGAGAAGGAGCACCGTCAGCACTGTTGAAACTTCACTTCGTTCTCTTTGATTCTGTCTCCTACCTATTATGCACTTACCTTCATATTCTGTGTAGGGCGTGTCAGAGAGCAGAGCTCCACAGCCAAAGTCGATTAACTTCACATCCAGCGTGTCAGGGTTGATGAGAAGGTTCTCCGCCTTGATGTCACCATGGAAAACACCGGCTTGACAACAGTGACGAGCGGCTTTAACCACCTGGCTCATGATTTTCTGAGCCAGTGCTTCTGACAATCTGCCGTCGTGATGTTTAAGGAACTGCTGGAGGTCCATGCATGGGCTGGGTCGCTCCAGGACCAAGATGTAGCAATCGGACATCTCGAACCATTCAATCAACTCCAGCACATTGTCGCAAGGAAGCGGCTTGGAGACCTTTTTCATTAGTGCAACTTCCAGGGGAAGGCTGCTTGTTTCTCCAGGCTGAAATACGAACAGATACAGTTAGTCCTGGACAGGAGCGAATTCTTCTAATCTACTGAATCAGAGATGATACAATACGAAGGTATGAACTGGTAATGATTCAGATATCTATTATGGATGATAGGGAATACAATCTGAATGTGAACTCTAAGTTGAAGGTAAGTAGTTTAGGATTATTTTAGTAGGACTGAGTAAACGGACACATCATTTGGTCTATCAGGTGGGTGTTATTTGGACTCTATGTCGTCTCTGCAGAAGAATCTCAGAAGTAGAAGTTTACTTACAATGGTGATGAATTTATCTTCTGGCAATCAGGCAAGTGTTATTGTTTAACCCTGGGATTGTCCCTCAGGGACATCGATCATTTTTCAAACGCTTAACAATGGTTACTAAGTGCAAATGGACTGTAGATGTCATGCACAGTCTAATGACCTGCTTGCCATCAGCATTACGGATTCCCGCACGGACTGTCCCGAAGCCTCCTTCACCCAGCATCTCTCCCGGGGTGTACAACGACTCAAACACCTCTGTTAAACAAACAGACCATCATTCAAATCAAGCTGAAATAAGAAAATCTGCAGAAAAGTTATACATTCACTAGCAACACATTACAGCAACATTTTTGGAAATGGTGGATTCTAACATACCCCATGGCGTGATGATGTTCTCAGGAAGAGGACACAGGTTCTGTACCTGAAAAAAATATTGTACATACTTAATTCACACGTCATAAATCATACTGGATATGCCTAATATTTGACTGCATGTAATGCAAACACATCTTCAGAAATGAATTAAACAGAAACAGCCTTCACTTTCCTAGAATAGAAGAGTGAAATGAATGTGTTCTACATATTTCTTAGTGTTATTTTTGAGCTGAACATTTCTATAGCCACAGATTACTTTGTGTGTTAATGGGTTGTTAGCTTTACTTCTAGATGATCTCATTGAAAACTATTTTATCAAGGATAATCTCTTTTATTTTGAGCCTCTATGTGATTAGATTTGTGTAATCTCATATAATCAGGTAAGCACACCAATCTCTGTTACTGAGCAGTACAAGCCATGTAATCTGGACTAGTATAGCATGTTTCTGCTCGATATATTACGGTCTAATCTCTTCTCACTGACTCACCTTGACATTCTTCTTAGGTTCCTCAAACCACTGGTGGCTGAGGATTTGCTCGTACGTTGGGCGCCAGTGAGGATATAGCTCCAGACACCACTGGATCAGGTCACGGCAACCTGTGTGTAGTGATGAGAGAGACATTTAGTCAGACATTCTAGATTTTGGAAAATCAATTAATATGATTCATTTATTGTGAAAGGCAAGTTTTCCAACATTACTATACATATCTAAACTTGATGTGTTTGGACTTTCTCACCTTCGGACAGGTCGTTAGCAAAGTGCAAGTCCCGGGCAACGATGTCCTTCTCGCACCAGAAGGGCAGTTCTCCACATACCATGTCAAACAGTAGAACTCCCAGACTCCAGACGGTAGCATGATCACCCATATACTCGCCCTCACATATCCACTCAGGTGGGAAGTAAGCTCTAGTTCCTGAGTGAAAAAGACAGAAGGAGCAACGTCACAAAAATGGTTGTCCACTGCATGTTTTTATTCTTTCCAAGACCTATGATGTGCTTACCTGCATAATATCTGTAGGGGGTGTCCTGCAGCAAATCACCACAGCCAAAGTCTATCAGCTTCAGCTGGTGTGTGTCGGTGTTGATGAGAATATTCTCCGGCTTGATGTCACGGTGCAGGACACCACATTCAGAGCAGTGGCGAGCGGCCTGAACCACCTGACGCATGATGTGTTTTGCCAGTGATTCAGACAGTCGCCCTTTGTGACCTTTTAGGAATTTTCGGAGGTCTGTGCAGGGGATTGGTCTCTCCAGGATCAAGATGAAGCAGTCCGACATCTCGAACCACTCGATCAGCTCCAAGACATTTTCATGGCAATATGGCTTGGACACCATTTGCATTAAAGCAACTTCCAGAGGAAGGCTGTTTGTCTCTCCAGGCTGAAATATAAACAGACACACTTAGCATGGGTGCGGCGTGATTAGGTCTAAATTATGGTAAACAGAAATGTTACAGTATAAAAGGCTTGGATTAGTAATTGACACATAATTCCACACATAACCTCAGAAGTAAAGGAAGTTTACTTACAATGGTGATGAAAGCTTCATTCATTTCCTTCCCCACGTATTTAATGGCAACCTATTCGCATATACAACACAATTACATTCTTATAGAAAACCTCACTAAGACATATAAGTTGTGATGAATTGTGTCGATTAGTGCAAATGAACTGTAGATGTGCAGTCCGCTTACCTGTTTTCCGTCAGCATTACGGACTCCTGCACAGACGCTCCCGAAGCCTCCTTCACCCAGCAGCTCTCCCGGAGTGTACAGGGACTCAAACACCTCTGTTAAACAAATATACAATCATTCAGTAACAAATAAGAAGTGTGTCGTCTTGAAAAATCAATCTGAAATCATCTTTTCAGCTACCTAAGCTCTGATCCCTTCTGTCTCTTACCCAAAGACTAACATACACTTTATATAAATATGACCATATTAAATTCAAACCTTTTAATAAACCTTTTCAGGCAAAATATATGAAGCTGATTAGACTGTTTTGGCCCAGTGTAATGTGTTAAAGATCTGACAGACGTGTGCTAAAAATCTTTACCGGACTTTAAATCATTACTGTAAATTCTTTGCTGTGTGATTCTTTAGGTACAGTTTTATGTCCAAATGGTGGATGAACATACCCCATGGTGTAATGTGGCCTTCCTGACGTGGACGCTGGAGACTGAACATCTCACTAGTCATGAGGCCACGTTCGGAGTTCTTCAGCTTATACACTCCGTCCGCAAACAGCTGACGAAGGTTTACCAGCCACTCCGGTTCTTCTTCCTTCCCTTGGTGTAGCTTCTCAGACAGCTACGAGACAGACAGGGAAAATAAACCGACTAAATATTTTGTATATAAAACCTTGGAATCATTTTACAAGTATCAATAATCATATTTACCGCAATGGTCATTTTCATCGTGGTCTTGGTGATTTGCCGTGGTAAAGTAGCAATTGCTGTAGCGATGGCCTTGCAGTACTCGAGGGCTTGGTCGAAAAGGCCGAGCTCGGCTAGCCTGCTGGCGTGATAGCACTTGAAGATCTAAGACAGACGGAGTCATTCCATCTTAGCAAAAAAGTTCATCCTTAAGTTTGGTAAAAAGAATATTAAAAAGGAATAAAAAGAGGAATTCTAACTTGGAAATTTGGCTGGGGAAGCCCTGTGGTCAGCGAGCATATGTATTCATACACCTCCGTTCGTTCAATTGCTTCCCTTATGGCTGATTGCCTGATTGGCAGACTGTACAAAGAGAAAAGTGTCTTAGTCAAGTCAGAAGAATAATCATACCCAAGCGCTCTCACACACGAACACACACACACAATACCTGTTACAGCCAATGAGCTCAAAGCTGGGGCTCTGTAAAATCTTCAACTCCTCCGTTGCAGCTACGTAGCACAGCTGTGCAGCATAGGTCAGTCCTCTGGAGTCTGCAGATGAAAGACCAAACATGCATGTAAGGATTTGGGTCAGTGCAACAGTCCAGAGTTCATGATCCGATCACAACATGCGGAGTTCCTAGAATATTGTTTATGTTATCCATACCAAGGTCCTGTCCCATTTGAATCAGAGCATCCAATATCTCGTCTTCTGGGTCGGCAGAGCACAAAAGTTTCGCCAGAGAAAGACACCAGCTATCTTGGTTCTTAACCGCTCTCTGTAGATGGAATTGGCACATTAGACAGCAACAAATAAAGCAAAAACAACACAAAAAGTAGACAGATGGTGATGCTGATGCATTAATAAACAAAGGTATAGCTAATATAACATATTACAACATAAAATGACAAGTTTATACCCTTTTCTTCAGAAGCCTGTAGTTCTTGAAAAGGACAGTTGCAGCATCTGCCAGCTCTGCTTTCTGTAAAAGAAACATGCTTAACTTCCATCACTACTCTAGACACAGTATATTTATTCATGCTGACAAATTTAGCTTATTAAATCTCTTGCTGTGTTTTATCGTGAGTAATTTTGCTGTGAAAGTCAACTAAAACGCTTACTCCATTTTTGCTGAAACGCAGCTCCATCATCTTCCAGAAGAAATAGGTCTCCTTCTGGTCAGGTTCCTCCACCTTTTGTAGGCACTCCTGGGATTTCCTCTGGATAAAACGCATCACGTCCTCCATCTGGATCTTACTGCTGTAATGGATGGATACAGATTATTGAACATACACCTTGACCAGCTGATATGTTTCCAAACATTCCTGCTGAATGTTCAGTTTGTGTGTGTGTGTGTGTGTGTGTTATCTCAGAGGAGAAATAAGCACTCACCTCATCAGAGGACCCGGAAAAGAGATGTTCTCCCCATCAGACAGGTAGTTGTCATCACCTTGTAAGAGGTTGCTTTCTCTCTCATGATGAGGAATTTGAACAGCAGGGTTGCTCTGCATTTTCTTGTCCACTGTCATTTTTGTTAATTTTGTTATTAACTGTGGAACACCATAAATACATTTGGTTATTTATTTATTTGCTTTTTGTTTTTTATATAATTCAACTTGTGTTTTAATTATTTTGTCCACCTCTGGAGAAATTCATCAGACTCGCAGACGATATTTGCTTAAAGTAATTGAAAAAAAAAATGATGTGCTGATTCATCAATTTTTTATAGTCAGATGTGAGTGAGGACATAAAAAGACTTTCTGATATTTAATTTCGATACAAAACAATTTCACTGAATAGCAGTTAGGGGATATACACTGATCAGGCATAACATTATGACCACTGACAGGTGAAGTGATTATCTCCTCATCATGGCACCTGTTAGTGGGTGGGATATATTAGGCAGCACGTGAACATTGTTAGAAGCAGGAAAAATGGGCAAGCGTAAGGATTTGAGCGAGTTTGACAAGGGACAAATTGTTATGGCTAGATGACTGGATCAGAGTATCTCCAAAACTGTAGCTCTTGTGAGGTATTCCCGGTCTGCAGTGGTCAGTATCTATCAAAAGTAGTCCAAGGAAGGAACAGTGGTGAACCGGCGACAGGGTCATGGGCGGCCGAGGCTCACTGATGCACGTGGGGAGCGAAGGCTGGCCCGTGTGATCCGATCCAACAGACGAGCTACTGTTGCTCAATTTGCTGAAGAAGTTAATGCTGGTTCTGATAGAAAGGTGTCAGAATACACAGTGCATCACAGTTTCTTGTGTACGGGGCTGCATAGCCACAGACCAGTCAGGGTGCCCATGCTGACTCCTGTATACAGCCAAAAGTGCCAACAATGGGCATATGAGCATCAGAACTGGACCAGGGAGCAATGAAAGAAGATGGCCTGGTCTGATGAATCACGTTTTCTTTTACATCACGTGGATGGCCGGGTGCGTGTGCATCACTTACCTGTTGAACACATGGCACCAAGATGCACTATGGGAAGAAGGCAAGCCGGCGGAGACAATGTCATGCTTTGGGCAATGTTCTGCTGGGAAACCTTGTGTCCTGAGATCCACGTGGATGTTACTTTGACCCGTACCACCCACCTAAGCATCGTCACAGACCATGTACACCCTTTCATGGAAACGTTATTTCCTGACGCCTGTGGCCTCTTTCAGCAGGATAACGTGACACAATGCCACTTGGCCTCCAAATTCCCCAGATCTCAGTCCAATCAAGCTTTTGTGGGATGTGCTGGACAAACAAGTCCGATCCATGGAGGCCTCACCTCACAACTTAGAGGACTTAAAGGATCTGCTGCTAACATCTTTTGTGCCAGATCCAGCAGCACACCTTCAGGGATCTAGTGGAGTTCATGCCAAAAGGTGGACCAACACTACCAATGTTAGGCAGGTGGTCATAATGTTATGCCTGAAGACGTCTACAGCTCATTACAGGTCGAATACAAACTATTCTACTTTGGGTTGTAGCAAGTTTGATAAACAGCTGCTTGCCTCTTTCTGCTTTGTGTAGATCTGTATTATCTTATATTAGTTATATTACTATCATATATCTTATAGATCTTATATTACTTTAAAGCTGAGACTTTCTCAGCTTTCTTCCCTCTCTCCTCTGCACAGGATGTTCACCTGTGTCCATAATAAATCCATGAGGCTGAACACGGGGAAACGAGTAGCTTAGCGGATTTTACTCAAGATTAAACCATTTAGCATAAGAAAAAAGTGTAGGACTAATGTAATATTATTTTTTTAACTCACTTTCCTGAAGGTTTTATACTTTAGGCTCAAGAAACAGAGCAAATCAGTGTAGACAGTCCCAGCATATTTTTCCATGTTTCACACAATATATTTCCTCTATTCGATCACAATTTCTCTTCCCTACTTAACACACTAACACTCTTCATACCTCAGTTGGTTGGGGGTCAGTTCTTAAATATCCCAGGGTCCTGTGCAAAACTTATACAGTATTAATGCACACACCTAATCTGGTCTAGATCACCAGTCTACATCAGACCTGACCTGAATCAACAAGATTTAATAGAAATATATTTCAAACAACAAGAGTGAGATCAGCTTCCCGAAAAAGAAAGATAATGTAACTTCATATTTTTCCCCCCTTTCATTTAAATAGTTTCAAGTAGCTCACAGAAGAGCTGGTGAATAACAATAGTCACATTTGCACAATTTTATTTCATATTCTACTTTTCATTTTTGGCCTAGGATGAGTTTTCTCTCTGAACTTAATATACTTTTATTACAAATGACACACACACACACACACACCAATTAAACTGTTTATTTTGTTAATATGAAGCAGTAATGATTCTCTAGCTTCTAGCATCTGGTACAGTATTAAAGGTGTGTTCAATAAAACCTCCAAACATTTGGAACAATTAACCATTAACCATGTACAATTTGACACACAAACACAGTTTGATGTGGAATAGCTTTATAAAAGGGCATTTTGTCATTTAATATTGCAGTAGGAGTTGCTCAGACATAAATGTAAAAGTGATATCAAACAAAGGAAAAAAAAATGTACATATCCATCCATCCATCCATCCATCGTGTTTTTGTAGGTGCTCAGGATAGCTCTCTGAAGCTGTGGGATCTGAGGAAGCTGATGAACTTTTAGACAATTACTTTGGATAATAACTATGAGGTTTGTTATTATTATACAAGTGTTGGTTTGCTGATATGTTGCCATGTGTACTGCAATTGTTTTTACTAAATCACAAACAAATTGAAATAATCAGATCATTAAGTGCAATGAACCAGTATCAGCCTTTTCATTTCCTCCTTCTCCTCTTCCTCCTGTTGACCTGCAGGTGAAGTCTCTGGTGTTTGACCAGAGCGGAACGTATCTGGCTGTTAGAGGGTCTGATATTCGAGTGTACATTTGCAAACAGTGGACTGAGGTTCTCAACTTCACTGGTGAGTGCAGCAGCTTTACTGTTATACATTTATATCGTGTGTTAAGTGTCCATGCTTCCCATAAACAATTGTTTTCAGCTTTTAAAATGAATAACTGATTGAAAATGATGATTGGGTCTTTCTCCTCTCTTTTCCTCTTTGCTTTCTATAGATCACTCAGGTTTGGGTAACTGGCGAGCATGCTCAGTTCCTGTCCTCTACTGACATGGACAGAAGCCTCAAATTCTACAGCCTGTAGGACATCAGGAGAAACTGATGAAATGAAATGAGAGAGATAGGAGTTATGTTTTAGTCCATGATCCCATTCTAGTGTATAAGGAAGAAGCTAACCATCATGGTTTTGCAGCCTCTGTCTCGCAGATGAAAATGGACGTCGAAATGATTTCCATATATGAATACACTGTAGTGATAAGTGAACACATTCTCTGCCGTCTCTAATCAATCATATGGTTTTCTCATGAGAACCGCTTAAAGATTTTTAGTAGCTATGAATAATAACTTGGTTTATATAATTTTGGTATATTTTTATAATAATTCTGGTTTTGTCAACCTTTTATTTTCCTGCTCTGTATTTCTAGGGCTCCCTTTTCCTGACTTAGTGGTGTTGCTGTTAGTCTCTTGTGCCTAATCTTTTGTACCCTGCCATGAGCTGAAAACAGAGAAGAATCAAATTAGATTTCAATAAAGACTTGATGTTTTTAATGTCTGGTGTTCAAGTGTATGATGTGAATTATCACGTTTCACATTAATATTGTGTTAATGTTTCATCTGATATTATATTATACTGTAGTCTTACAAGGGCACATAATAAAAGGGCTACAAGGGTAATAAGTAATACATATATATACACTATGTTGCCAAACATTTGAGGACACCCCTCCAAATCACTGAATTCAGGGGACTGGGCTTGGCCCCTTAGTTCCAGTGAAAGGAACTCTTAATGCTTCAGTATACCAAGACATTTTGGACAATTTTATGCTTTGTGGGAACAGTTTGGGGATGACCCCTTCCTGTTCCAACATGACTGCAAACCAGTGCACAAAGCAAGGTACATAAAGACATGGGTGTCTTGAGTCCTGACCTCAACCTGATCAACATCTTTGGGATGAATTAGAGCAGAGACCTCACAAATGCTCTTCCAGTGGAATGGTCAAAATTCCCATAAAAACACTCCTAAACTCCTAAAACTCCTAAAGAAGAGTTGAAACTGTTATAGCTGCAATGGTTCATAAAAAGCCTTTTACTTTTTCTATGCTAAACCCCTGCACTTTGGTGGATGTGTCTCTAATTTGTTAGTTGTCTTTAAAACACCCCATATATATAAAGAGGATATATATATATATATATATATATATATGTATATGTATATATATATATATAAGGGTTTCACGGTATCGATAACTATCTATATATAATTAATATATCTGATCCTTAATAAATGATATCTATCTAATTTTATCACTTAAAAATATCCAGAGTAAGGACAATATTTTCTCAAGGTGATTATCTTACAAATAATGCATGAACATTTAGGTATGTGAGTGGAATGAAGGAGGTGGTGACCCGGGTGTGACGTGTCTCTGATGAAGCTTGTGGCCACTGGGTGCTGTAGATGTGCTTAAGTGCAGGGATTTTGGTTTGCCTATGTAGATAGTGTAACTCATGGGCGTCGCTAGGCCATTTTTAGGGGGGCTGTAGCATAACTACTCAGCACCCCAAAAAATTATGTGATTATCCATAAACTGTACACAAATTGGTGATTGATTAATTAATTAATTCATTCATTCATTAATTTTTTTACTATTATACCCACATTGGGGACTGAGCCCCCCTTAAATGAAAATCCTAGAATCGTCCCTGGGTCACCCAATTAGTTACTTTTCACTCAAGTTTAATTCCTATCAATTGAATTACTCTGTTACTGAGAAGGAAACGTTGGCACTGATCTGGGCACTTCAACATTTTGATGTGTATGTGGGGGGAGGGTCCCCAGTTGTCATCTATTCAGATCATAATCCTTTGACATTCCATCATTCATTACAGAGTCAGAGTCCACGCTTAATGCGATGGATACTTTACTTAAAGCCTTATAATTTGACAATAAAACACATTAAGGAAGTTGAGAATGTGTTAGCAGACACCCTGTCCTGTGCCCCCATGGTGGAGAGAGGAAATGGTGTTTCTGTCTTCAACTGATGTGAGCTGACCCACCTCTATGTATGCATGTTATAATTTAGTATCATTATTTTGTTATTTTGATGTGGGAAACAGTATTCCCTGATGACTGTGGCCTTGTTCAGCAGGGTAATGCACCGTGCCACAAAGCCCGAATGGTTCAGGAATGGTTTGATGAGCACAACAATGAGTTTTTGAGGTGTTGACTTGGCCTCCAAATTCCCCAGATCTCAATCCAATCCAGCATCTGTGGGATGTGCTGGACAAACAAGTCCAATCCATGGAGGCCTCACCTTGCAACTTACAGGACTTTAAGGATCTGCTGCTAACATCTTGGTGCCAGATACCACAGCATACCTTCAGGGATCTAGTGGAGTCCATGCCTCGATGGGTCAGGGCTGTTTTGGCAGCAAAAGGGGGACCAACCCAATATTAAGCAGGTGGTCATAATGTTATGCCTGATCAGTGTATATGATATATAATGAAACGAATACAATTGTATAATATAAACAGTTCTACGTATATTTAAAAGGATTTACAGTATGAGTATATTGTGAATAAGAATCTCAGGATGAGCTCAGTTTTCATGATTACAGCAGGTTTTAAATTCAAGTCTACATTATATTCATATAAGATCATCGACTGAACCCACGGTGAGATTTGGGCATGAACTGTTGATGGGAAGTGCAGATTTTTAAGCTATCCATGTGTGTTCATCCACAGCAGCAGACATTGAGTCATAAATGCAGACGGCTCCAAGCAGAAGATCATAAATATGATGATATTGAATGAAAGCAAACAGCAGCCAGTCAGGTATAAGGTTCATGATTTATTTAAAGTATTTCTAATTTATTTACAGGAATTATAATTTATTTGTAATTAGAATTTGTTGGGTGCTGATGGTCTGATCCAACATGGCCTATTCATCATCTGTGGAATAAAAACATGTTTAAATTAATATAGAGTTTTGTAGAACATAATGTTTCCTTATTTGATTTCTTGTTCAATTGTCATGAAAATAAAATTACATAATACTTTATTGTGGAAGAATGCAGTAGGGTTCTAGTGCAATCCATGTGATCTGGATCATATTCTGTGTTTGTTCATTTTAATTAGATCTGATGTTTTACCTGGCTAACCTGAAGGGCTTCTGTGAACCACCCATGTTTACTGATCTGCTTCAGGCTTGGTCTTTTGGTGGGATCTTGCTCTAAGCACCAGTTGATCAGATGGCGGCAGGCTGTGTGGGCAGTGATGTAAACAGAGACAGAAATTTAGTCACTAATTTTTAATCTTCACTATCATTTTTCTCAGATTTGTAATATCTTGTAATATCTCAAAATGCTGTTTTTATATTCTCTCACCTTCAGACAGGCCAGGTATGAAATTGAGGGACCCAGCAACAATTTCCTCCTCATTACTGAAGGGCATTTCTCCACAGACTAAGCTGTATAGGAGAATGCCCAGACTCCAGATGGTAGCATGGTCGGCGTAGTACTGTTGTTGCTGGATCCATTCTGGAGGCCAAAAATCTGGGGTTCCTGAGCAGAAGAGCAAGAACAACATCAGCAAGATCACAACTTAGATATTCCATTAATTATGTGCAATATCTGTTGACGTGCAGTTACCTGCATATTCCACGTAGGGCGTGTCCTGCCACAAATCACCACAGCCAAAATCGATCAATTTTATGTCCAGGGTGTCGGAGTTGAACAGAAGGTTTTCCGCCTTGATGTCACGGTGGAAAACCTTGTGACTTTGGCAGTAGCCGGCAGCCTCGCCCACCTGCAGCATGAAGTAATAATAATAATAATAATAATAATAATAATAATAATAATAATAATAATAATAACCATCAATCATTGAACACTAAAGAAAACTCTCAGGATCAAAATCAAAAGAGCTAAACTAAATTTCATCTAAACACAACTATATACACTGTAATTATGTAATATAGTCTAGAAAGAACAACCAGTCTCAGCAAGACTGGACCCTTACAGCCACATCACATAGTCACAGCCGTACCATACATCAGTAACCCTAAATAAACAGTTCAATCACACACGTATCTAAATTACACACACAAACAAAAAACAAATGATGCCTTTGTGGATTGTTTCACCATTATTATTTGAATTTGTGCATCACTTTGTGTTCTCCATTTTTATGGGATTTTTACTTTGTGAAGCATCTGATAAAGCTAGCAAACACGTTATCAAGAACAAACAAATTCTTTGGTTATCCAAAGAGGGGCCATAGTGAAAGATGAATCACCTGCAGCATGATCATTTTGGCCAGTAGCTCAGTGAGTGTGCCTCCTTCACTTAAGCATAACTCGTACACGTCCATGCAGGGGATTGGTCTTTCCAGGACTAACAGGAGGCAGTTGTCCATTTCAAACCAATCCACAAGCTTCAGAACGTACTGGCAGTGAGGTGGCTTTGATAGCATTTGCATTAGTCAAGAAGCTTTATTGTCACTTCAACCATATATAGCTGATGCAGTACACAGTGAATTGAAACAACGTTCCTCCTAGACCAGAGGTGCTACACATAACACAGACAAAGTACAGTGACGCGGACAAACATAAAGCTAAACATAGAGATAAAACTAAACTATACTTAAGGTGCAAGAAATAAACTAGACATACAACAGAAGTGCACAGGACGACAAGACAAGACAGTGCAGACAAACAACATATAGACATGCAGATATAAAACTGACACTTTGCGCAAAGAACAGTGTATACAGTGAATATAAATATGAAATTGACATGTAAACAGGATTAATATAAAGTGAAATGTAAAGTGAATGTGCATGCAAACAGGACAATTTAGTATGTGTGTGTGTGTGTCCAGCACAGTTCAGTTCCTCTTGGAACACAGTTCTCAGCTTTTGTGCATGTGCGTTATGTATGTGTGTGCGAGTACATGTCCAGCACAGTTCAGTTCTCTGTTGAGATCAGATCTTGGTTGTACGTGTGTGTGTCCAGCTCAGCTCAGTTCTCTGTTGAGATCAGATCTTGGTTGTACGTGTGTGTGTGTGTCCAGCTCAGCTCAGTTCTCTGCTGAGATCAGATCTTGGTTGTGTGTGTGTGTGTGTGTCCAGCTCAGCTCAGTTCTCTGTTGAGATATTTGAAAGCCTCAGGGAAGTATCTGTTCAACAGTTTGGTTGTGCGGGTCCGAATGCTTCGGTACCTCTTTCCAGATGGTAGAAGGGTGAAGAGTGCATGTGAGGGGTGTGTGGGATCATCCACAATGCTGTTAGCTTTTCGGATGCAGCGAGTGGAGTAAATGTCTGCGGATGCAGCTGCTAAGGATGCTCTCGATGGTCCCTCTGTAGAAGGTGGTCAGGATGGGAGGTAGGAGATGAGCCTTCCTCAGCCTTCGCAGGAAATAGAGACGCTGCTGGGCTTTCCTGGTGATGGAGCTGGTGTTGAGTGACCAGGTGAGGTCCTCTGCCAGGTGGACACCAAGGAATTTGGTGCTCTTGACAATCTCCACGATGGACCCATCAATGTTCAGTGGAGAATGTTCACTCTTTGCTCTCCTGAAGTCAACAACCATCTCTTTAGTCTTGTCGACGTTCAGAGACAGGTTATTGACTTTACACCAGGCTGTTAGATGTTGCACCTCCTCTCTATATGCTGACTCGTCGTTCTTGCTGATGAGACCCACCACGGTCGTGTCATCGGCGAACTTGATGATATGATTAGAGCTGTGCATTGCTGCACAGTCGTGAGTCAGCAGAGTGAACAGCAGTGGACTGAGCACACAGCCCTCAGTGTGGTGGTGCTGGAGATGCTGTTCCCGATCCGGACTGACTGAGGTCTTCCAGTCAGGAAATCCAGGATCCAATTGCAGAGGGAGGTGTTGATACCCAGCAGACTCAGCTTCTAGATCAGGTGCTGAGGAATGATCGTATTGAATGCTGAACTGAAGTCAATGAACAGCATTCGTAGGTAAGTGTATTTATTGTCCAGGTGTGTGAGGGCCAGATGGAGGGTTGTGGTGATGGCATTGTCTGTGGATCGATTTGGACGATACGCAAACTGCATGGGGTCAAGTGATGGGGGCAGCAGGTTCTTAATGTGTCTCATGACGAGCCTCTCGAAGCACTTCATGTTGATGGGTGTGAGTGCAACGGGACGGTAGTCATTGAGACAGGACACTGGAGACTTTTTCGGCACGGGGATGATAGTGGTTGACTTTAGGCACGTTGGGACGACGGCGCTGCTCGGGGAGATGTTGAAGATGTCCGTGAAGACGTCTACTAGCTGTTCTGCACATTCCCTGAGCACTCTGCCAGAATTGTTGTCTGGTCCAGCAGCTTTCCGTGGGTTAACTCTGTGTAGAGTTTTCCTCACATCAGCCGTGGTGAGACAGAGCACCTGGTCCTCTGAAGAAGGGCTGGTCTTCCTCGCTGTCACGTCATTTTGTGCCTCGAACCGAGCGTAGAAGCTGTTCAGCACATCTGGAAGGGAGGCATCACTGTCACAGGCAGGTGGAGCTGGCCTGTAGTTGGTGATGGACTGGATGCCTTGCCACATGTGCCGAGTGTCGCCGCTGCTGGCATTAAAGCCACCTCTAGATGGAGCTTGCAGGTCTCGCCAGGCTAGCAATTAAAAAACAAACACACATAAAATTAGCATAGTTTGTGAAATCTGAATCTATAGATGCAGTATATGAAACCTAGATGCTGCTGTGAGCTAAGACTAATGTGACTGAACTGAGGAGAATTAGACTTTCAAAGAAAGATTTTTGCATAAAAATCTACTGTACTCACTACTAAAATCTGACTCCAGCTCCACACTGACCCGACAGCTCAGTCTAAGTGAGACTCATAGTTAGTAGACCTCAAAACTAAATAAGCCAATCAAGCATACTAGATGAATGCAGATAAGAGATTTTATTTTGTAATCAGCGCTGATACAAGAATTGAGATGCTCACGCATGAACGTCCCAACAACCTCTACCCGGGGAACTCCAACTACAGCCTTTATATACATTTCCCTTATCTTCCCAGTGCAACACGTCACTGGTTCTTTGCCTAGACAATCCCACCCATTTTTCTTTTTAGACCTTTTAGATTCTTTTTTACACCATTATCTTTGGATTTACAACTTTTCGAATACCATTATAATTAAACTTTCCTGAATCATTATATTAAAAATTGGGCGTTTCCGCCCCCACCAGTGGGATTGTCTTTGGCCTCACTCTCGCCAATACCTCATTCTTCTTCAGGAGACAGCATGGGTAAGTTCTCAGTTCTTCAGGGGCCAACACCCCTTTCTTTTATTAACTTTTACACCTCACGGATTTTCTGATTTATCCGCTGTCTTCCACGTATATTCTCTAGATATTTCGCCTGGTACCACCATTGCCATCCAACACGCGCTGCGTTTACTTCATGATGAGCTCACTACCGCTCAAGGTACCAATGGAGCGAAGATTGACCACAACAATCTAGGGTGCGTCTCTGCCATTGATTGGTCCAAGTTTGGAAAGCCTGGTACCGCAGAGAAAGCCTGCCAGACTGACATCATTGATACAACTACTTGTTCTTCAAAGCCCTTGCAGCCTGTGTGCAAGGCCCGTGACAGGCCAACATGCCGTGTTAAACCTTATATTGTTCTTAAGCTCAAACGACCTAACGAATAAACCTTACCTGAGAACTCACTCCTGCTGTCCCCCTGATTATTTCACACATACCTTATACATATATTCTCATTTACAAAATTATCTCCCACATTCCCCACTTTTGTGACTCAAGTCACAACACACTCAACTTGTTCAGACACTATGCATACATGCCTTATATACGTACATAAGTCAGCACAAGGATTATATACTCGTATGATTCGTTTTCAGTGTTTCACTACTATCATGGTGCTAGTAAACAATTATATACTCGTCAAGGAATGTAATAAGTACTCCAAGCTCCGTGCAGGTACCACTGCATGTGGTTCTTCTCAGTCTTGCTATCACCCACCTCACTCGTTCTCTCACATTTGCCAATCAATTTCATACCTACCTGGATCCCAACCCTACTCATCAGGTATTCCCCTGGTTACACGCAATCCTCGTTGTTTCCATTTCATACCCGGTGACCAGCAGCACGACCGTGCCTGCCTTAGGTTGTCCCACCCAGTGAGATCTTACCCGTCTTTGGCTAACCGGCCTTCTTCTCTGGTCACCGGCTGCCCCCTGTTTTTTCAGGTAGCAGCTTTTCCTTTGCCCAACACCTCTGACTCTGGTGTGGCTTTTTGTGTTGCTGGTCTGTCTTCTCTTGATTCTTCAGTAGGGCATTATTGGGATCTATACCATGAGCCAGATTTGGAACCTCAGTTACTCTGTCCTCAGTCACTCTCGAGATCTCATCTCCTTACCTACCCAGCCACTGTACCCGCAGAGAGCTTCAAGTGTGCAAACATTAAGTATCAACTAACTCTGTTTATAACACATTCAGTAATGTCTACCACTCGTTCCCACATGACCATTAAGCCTGAATCATTATTATTATGTTCCCTTTAACCACAAATCAGCAGTTGTCATTAAGATGCATAAATGAGTAACATTCAATCATTCAGTTGTCATTATAAGACTTCTCCAGTGATTACGCTTTTTCATCAGTAGTATTTTAAAACACACGTAAATGATAATAGTGTTGCATGCATAAACATTAGTGATTTAAAACACAATATAATACGACACGCCGACATAACATATCCCACATCCTTTTATGACGTCCCCATGTTGTTCTTCTGCCCATGTGACTTTGCGCCACGTAGAGGGGCCGTTGGGGGGCTAAGGAGAGGTTACTAGCACATCACTTAGCCCCCTTCCCGATGATTGGAACGGCAAGGATCTCAGCAGCTCCATCATTTGTCTAGGAACATTGGTCCACAGTACATCTTCTCCTAACTTGACTGTAATGACCTCTACCCTCTTCTTAAGTGGTACACCTATCCATATTCCAAACCTTCTCTTCCTTCTGTACGCAAGATTAAGTAACCGTTCTACATTATAATGTGCATGTTCTACCACGATGGGTAACTGTGCTGTCTGTCTCGGAGTATATGCAAATGTTTGTATCTCTGTAATATACATCCTGTCTGCGTAAATCTCCCTTACTGATGTACGCCTATCTATAAAAGGGTACTCTAGCAATCCTAAATTTGGCTCCCACTCCCCCAAATTGTTTTTCAACAACCTACCCCATAAATACCTCCATATATGCCTCCAATCTCCCTCCATTATGCAATCATCTTTATTAAGTCCAATTCATCACTGCCATTGCTGGGTTTAAACGGAGACTCAATCTCATGTGTCATCTGAACATATTGGCCAAACAATGTGTGCGTCATCTGTGTAATCATGGAACGCAGTAGTGGAATTACACAACACAACAGAACTGCAAGTATCACCAAAACCACACCTACGACTGTTCCTACCCTAAGTATGACGGCTCTCCAATTTGAGGAGAACAACCATGCCAGCCAATCATTTGTTGGTTTATATGTGTTCTCTACGTGCTCGTCTCTAAGATCTTTCATCTGCCGCAATATTTTACTCAGGTTACCCTCCGGACCAGTGTGCATTGGAATGTAAGTACAACATTGGTCTCCGAACATAGTACACACTCCTTCTTCCGGGGCCCTCATGGTGTCCAGGATAAGCCTGTTCTGTAAGGCCATGGTAGATGTTGCATGTAGTTGTTCTTGAATCAAATCTAATGCTTGTATTGTGTAGTTCATGAACCTTTGTTGATTGTACCAAATATAGTTAATCCATCTCACGTTTTTACCAATCTGTGCCCATGGCAAGAAAAAGGTCAGTGCTCCTGCTCCTGGTCGACCAATGGCAGCATGTTCATCAGGGACTCCCACCGGAATCCCTCTCCAATCCACGTAAACCCCACTGCTCCTGTCGAATCGTCCCAAATCGCGCTTAATTCGTTGACCTGATGTATTAATCTCCTTTTCTTGCAGCACAGTCAGTTTTCCTGTCAGCACCACTGTTGCGCAGCATCCTCCCCACCCGGGTGGCAGGGTCTGCCTAGCAACGTTATATCCGCAATACCAGAATACATCAGCCAGTGGCCTAGTCCCATTAGATAGGTCAGGCTGGTTCAGATCAATATAGTCCTTTTTCCACTGTCTCCACACGGTAATCTTTAATCCTTTTGTATCTGCCGTCATGTCACAGTCTTTAGAAATGTTGCCGACAAACACCTGTGATCCGTTTGAACATACACAGAATGGGTATCTCTGTCCCTGACGCTCACTCACTCTGATGGGCGGATGTCCCTCAGTCCCGATCTCCTCATATTCACAGGTACTATTCAACTTCTTTAACCTGGTTGGGCCGTAGGCACATGAGATAGAATGCATAAGACAAACGAATGGGCATAGGTGGCGTAGGTTGTGCTTGGTGCTGTTACAACCTTCTGGTCCTCTCGTTGGAAAAACTCTGGGCGCTCGCGATGTCCTGTCATGGCACACTATGCACGAGGTGTTTCCTGCTTCGTGTGCTGTGTAACTTAGCCATTGGTAAAACAAGTTGTTTGTCCACAACTCCTGGTCTAATCTACTCATGAGGCTCATTGACTGTGCAGTGTCTCTGCGTATTCTGGGCAGCGTTGTTGGTGATTGCTCAATATAATGTATTCCCCTAGTTTCATCATTCATGTGTTCATCATCACCGAAGACTCGTATAAGTGTGTATATCCATAGTCCTATACACAGCAGTGCTATTATTACAAGTACCAATAAGCCCCAGTCCGTTCTGTTGATTCGATCACCGTTTCCCTCCTCTTCATTTATTTCTTGCTCATCGTTCCTTTCTCTCCCTTCTCTTTCAGTGTTCTCGCCGTGCACGGGCTCTAGTTCTATAGGCAGGTCCTGTATCTCCCACATCGTGTTGTGAAGGCCCTTCCCTTGGGTCGTCTTCTTCTTGTTCTGCTGGACTCTCCCACGGTTGAAACTCCTGGCTCTGCGGGTGGGGCGCTTGTACCGAAGGGGGTTGTGAGGCGGGAACAGCTGGATCACTCCTTCGCTCCTCGAATTCCCTTATCAGTGGATCCTGCTCCTGCGCTCTTTCACGTCTCGCTCCAGCCCTTGGATCTGGTGCTCTGCAACAGTGATTTAGATGAAACCAGGCAGTCTTACCTTCGACCTTTACGGCTGTTGGAGTAGCTAAGACAACTTTTAGTGGTCCAACTCGTCTGGGCTCATTCCATCTTCTCTTGAAGACCTTGACATACACCCAGTCTCCTGGTTTCACAGTCCTCAGCTCCTCGTCAATTTCGCTCGTCCTTCCCTCCGTAGCACCTTTTACCTGTTGGAATATAGCTCGATGTATTTCAGTCAAGTGTTTCACATAATTGCCAAGCTCACTTTCAAGCTGCTCCAGCGAAGGGCCCTTATAGGGCCCTCGTAGATAAGGCACAGGCATAGGTCGTCCTGTAAGCATTTCGTGCGGGGTTAGATGCGTCATTCGGTTAGTTTGCATTCTCATGCTCATTAGTGCTAGTGGCAAAGCTTGCACCCAATTCATTTTTCCCGCTTCGCAAATTTTTGCCAGCTTCGCTTTTAATGTTCCATTTGCCCTTTCCACCATTCCCTGCGACTGTGGGTGATAGACACAACCCAATCTGTGTCGTATTCTTAAATACTGGAACACTCTTCGAATCACATTGTTCACAAAGTGAGTACCACTGTCTGAGCTGATCTTATCAGGAATACCAAACCTTGGAATCACCTCACGACACAAAAATTTAGCCACTGAATCTGCATCTGCTTTAGCTGTTGGGTGCGCCTCCACCCATCTACTAAATCTATCCTCCACCACCAAAACATACCTTTTCTTCTCCTTCACCTCAGCCATATCCATGAAGTCAATGATCAGATGCCTAAATGGTCCGTCTGGCTCTGGTATGTGACCTATTGGGGCAGTAAAACTTTTCCTGTTGTTGTATTCTGCACATATTTCACAATGTGCTAACCTGTGATCAACCATCTGAGCTAAATACAGAGACCACCATGCTCTTTGAATTCGTTTGATCACTTCCCCCCTTGCGCAATGGCTCAAGCCATGCGCGTCATTAATCAACGATGTGAGAACTGAGAGAGGAGCCACAAAATGCCCCTGAGGACCACGCCATACGCCTGTTCGTGCATTCTTAACCGCCCCCCTTTTTATCCACTTAGATATCTCATACACTGAGGCCGAATTTTGCGCTGCGGCTAAGGAGGTTAAGTCCGTTTCTGGGTAGTCATCGCCTTCAGAGTCGGTCACAAGCATAATGTTGGTATGTCCTAAAGCTGCTGATTTTGCTGCCTCATCTGCTGCAGTGTTTCCACTGGTAACAAACGAGCCATCTGTTTTATGCGCTAAACATTTGACGATAGCTAGTTTAGCTGGCAGAGTAATAGCATGTAACAAATCAGTTATGGCCATTCCATGCGTCACAGGAGAGCCATCTGCTCTTAATAACCCTCTCTGGGCCCATGTAGGGCCGAAGTAATGACACACACCATAAGCATACTGTGAATCCGTGAAAATAGTACAAGATTTCCCTGCAGCTAGCTTACAAGCTGCGGCAAGCGCCTTTAACTCAGCCAGTTGTGCAGAACATGGTTGGGAAACAGCCGTAGACTGAACAGTAACAAAGCTAGTCAAATCATTACTGGGTGCTACTATGGCGTAACCCGCCAAGTTCCCGTCTGGGCCTCTAAAGCACGAACCGTCAACAAAAAAGGTTACATCCGAATGTGGCAAAGGTTGATTTTCAAGGTCCTGACGCGCTTTAGAGTATGTGGTTGAAACTTGCTGACAATCGTGCGGTTCACCGTCCAATGGGGTCATCATTCTATCAGCTGGATTGACTGTCTGGCATCTTTGAATAGTCAATTCTGGTGAAGAGAGAATTACGTCGTAACCTGTCTTCCGTGCATGAGTTATCACAAATGTCGGACTGGTAAGCAGGGCGTGTAACGCATGTGTAGTGTACAATATAGTAGGATGGCCCATTGTAATGGTTGACGCCTTTTGATACGCAAAGGCTGCTGCTGCTAATCCCCGGTAACACGGCGGCATACCACTCTCAATGTTGTCTAATCTGCAGCTAAAGTAAGCAACAGGCTGTTTGCTCGGTCCCTGTTGCTGAGTTAACACGGCATTAGCAAAGCCTCGTTTTTCTGATACATACAGGAAGAATGGCTTACCGTAATCAGGACTCGCTAGCGCTGGTGCTGTACAAAGATCCTCCTTTAGCATTTCGAAAGTTGCAACGGCTTCTGTCGTCCAAACCAATGCAGCTTTCTTCTGATCAGCTGCTTTTATCAACGCACGTAGTGGAGCTACCTTTAATGCAAAATCTACTATCCACTGTCTGCTATAACCCACCATACCCAGGAAAGACAACATCTGTCCAACCGTTTGCGGTTTCGGGGCTTTACGGACCGCCTCTAGATGCGTAGGCGACAGTTTACGATTAGTGCCATGCAAAACTCTTCCTAGATACTCTACTTCCTGTTTGCAGAACTGTAACTTTTCCTTGCTCACTTTGTGTCCGTTTTCTGCTAAGAGTCTCAATACTTTTAGGGAGTCTGCCTGGCACTGTTCTTTAGTTGGGCTACAAATCAAGATGTCATCAACATATGTCAGGAGAAGACTATCAATATCCAATGACGCTAGATCCCTAGCCACAATTCGATTGAAAATTGATGGGCTTTCACAATAGCCCTGGGGCAATCTCGTGTATGTGTACTGTTGGCCGTTGTACGTGAACGCAAACAAATGTTGTGAATCAGGATGCAGTGGAATACTAAAAAATGCAGAACACAAATCAATGACCGTGTACCACTTAGTATTGCCTGGGATGTTGGAGAGTAACGTATGTGGATCTGGGACTATGGGTGCTTCTGCCTCAACTATATGGTTAATAGCACGTAAATCATGCACAAGTCGCCACTTATCTGAGTTTGGTTTTCTAACTGGGAATATTGGAGTATTGCAATGGCTATGTGTTGGTATTAGAACCCCTGCCTCCAATAACCCCTCAAGTGTGGGTCCTATCCCTGCCTGAGCCTGTGGTGTTAGTGGATATTGTTTCTGATACGGGTACCTGACATTAGGTTTAAGTTTTATCAAAACCTGTCCTGCTGACTTTATGAGTCCTACGTCTGTAGAGTGCTGAGTCCAGAGCACACTTGGGATTGTGGCTAACAGTTCTTCAGTTTCTGTATCCGATTGTTTATCTGGTGCGATGTCTTTGTCATCTGAAAGTGGTAACTGATAAATAGGAGACATTTTCTTTTCTATCAAGGTTTGTGTGGCTCTTAAAGTGTCTGTGCCTTTTTGAGAAATGCGCATAAATTTTCCATCCGGTGAGGTGTGCATGTACTGGTTGATGGTTGGCTTCCATTCCAGCACCTGGCTAGTTTCTTTGAGCATTGGTCCCAGGTCTTTCGATTCATAGCCTCCTGCTACCATCAGCGTGATGTGTGGTATTGAGTTTGTAATCTGGTACCAGCTCTCCAAGTTATTGGGTAACTGAACTGCCGTTGCCACTCCTTGAGGGCCCACGAAGATGTCTGTTGTCACCACGTCAAACAGTTTTCCTTCCAACATATCTGACCATAGTGTTGCATATTCTTCATTGGTGCTGTCAGGGTCAAAACACATGGTACAGTGCAGCGGGCTCTTAGGTTCGGTGTAATCCGGCCGCATAGCCTGTATCCATGGCTTCCACTGTAAATAGCTGGCCTGCAACTCTGATAATGAGGGATCGTCGTTCTGTAGCCAATACACTGTGCTACACTCTGTGTCTGCCTGCGTCCCAGCCATGAGATATTGTCCTGCTGTGGTTCTGTCTGGGAATGTTACCCAGAGGCCTGTAGGGCTGCACTGAATTCTAGCCTTAAATTTACACAAAAGATCTCGTCCCAATAAATTGACTGGTGTAGAGGGTGAATACAAAAGTGGTGCCACAATGGTGGTGTCTTCTAATGTTAATATCTGAGGCTCTGTGAAGTGCAAGATCTGTGAGATCCCTGAGAAGCCTGTTGTTTTGATGGTCTTCTGAGCGAGAGGGAGATTCGAGCCTTCGCGCCCTATACATGAATATGTGGCACCTGTGTCGATCATGAATGGAAAAGGACGCTCATTATTGAGTGTTACCATGACAGTTGGTTCCTGTTGCGGATGCAGTGTAGTAGCATACTGCATATTCTCCCCCTCTGGCTTCTCAGGGCCGCTTCAATTCCAATTTGGTGCGGGCCCCAGTCCCGGGGCTATCTGGGGCTGATACATATGTGGGCAGTCTCTTCTCATGTGTCCAGTCCCTCCGCAGCCCCAGCACTCTAGTGGTTGTTGAGGCTGTTGGTACTGAGGATTGGGGGGTGCCTGCGCATAACTCAGTCCTTGGGGCCCTCCAGGGCTCTGCGGCGCATATCCCTGCGGTGGTGATCCAAATCGTTCCCACAGCTGCCTTCTCCCTTGCCACCGACCTCTCATTGGGCGTCCTCTAAATCTTCCTTGTGCTCCGCCAATGTGGACATTAATGGGTTGGGCCATTGGGTACACCTGACTGTTTTGTGGATGCTGTGAGTTTGGTGCTGCCGCCTGCGGTTGTGGCATCATTTGCGGCTGCTGCGGTGTTTGTCCTTGTTGCGGCAGCATTTGGTTATTCTGTACTGGTTCTTGGCCTGCTGGGATAACCACTGCGGCTTGTATTTTTCCTGCTTTTTCTCTCTCCTTTTCTTTCTGTCTAGCTCTTGTCAACTCGCCAAGCTGTGTTTTATATAACTGTGTCAGTAGGGCCTCTGAGGCTGTTTTCTCGTCCTTTTGTTTCTTTCTGTATTGTTCCACATAATGTATCACATGTGCTTTGTAGGTGTCCCATGGCATGGAGTTTAGACCGACCACCTCATCCAACGAGGTTTGGACTGGTTCTGGTAGACATTTCTTCAGCATTAATTTAAACAGTCCTTTACTTGTGTCTGTCTCGTCCCATGTTCCGCCTGTCTCTTCCTTCCATTTATTCTGATAATCATGGATGAATTTTACTACATTTTCTTCTTCCTTCAGAATCATGTGTTCCAGTTGTCCTGGGTCCATTTTCGTGGGGTAGGTTTTCCTTATTTCATTCCACAACCTGTTTCTCCATGTCCCCAGTGCTATAGCATCCCAGCCTGGTAGATCCATTGCCCCTTTTAGTCCAGCTTCATCCAGTATTTCAGCTGTTTTTGCTTTCCCTATCGTTTGAGCTAATATGGCTTTCACATCTCCTATCGACAAGGTATGTCCTGCTGTCTTTTCTTCGAACTTTGTAATCCACCTCTGCCCTCCATTACACATCTCCGGTAGCTGTGAGCTTAATCCTACCATATCCATAAATGTCCATGGAACATATTGCACATCTCTTCCTTTTGTCACCAGGGGATTCATTCGAACCTCTTCCTCACCATCAAACCCATATCTCTGCGGTGCTTTTAGTGACTTCTTGTCCCTTAAGGTTCTTGGTCGCGTGCGCTCCCGTTCCAGCTGCTCCTCCAACGCTGTAACTGAATTTTGTAAGCGCTCTTCTAAATCTTCCAGCTGCTGTGCGAAATCACGAACACTATCCTTCACCTTCTGCTCTTTGGTGTCCCTCTGTCTCTTTATTGCATCTTCCCTTGGCTCTATGTACAGCACTCCTCTAACCTGTCTCTCTGGATCTTCTCGCCAGTATTCAGCACATGGTTGTTTTTCCGGTGGCCCTGTTGTCTTTTCTGTTCGGGATTGATTATACGCACCCTGTTCTTCACTCATTGGTTCATCTCTTTCCCATTCTTCCGGGAGCGTAGGGGGCGCCGTAGGCCCACTCGCATGCGTTGAGATGTATCTCTCGGCACTGTCCCCCACTGGTGTTGAGTGCGTGAACTCCTTTCCCTTTTGCAAATACTCTTCACTCTCTTTCTTTGCTCTTTGCAGTATCTCCTCTGCCTCCCCTTCTTCCTCATTTTCACTGTGATTTCCCCCTGTCTCTTTGCTCCTTCTAATTTTTCCTTTAATTGGGTTTTCAACTGATATCTCCACGTCTTCCCATCCTGTCCAGTCGGCATAGCAGTCCGTTAAGGTCGGATACACTCCCACTTGTTCCCTGCCCACCACTGGCTCGTTGTAGTTGGGTGGTGGACAGTAGATTGGCGGTGGTCTTTCTATTTCTCTCTCCTCTCTACTCCGCTCTTCTTCCTTCTTTATCGCTCGCTTCACCACCTCTTCTGCTTCTCTGACCTTCTTTCCTTCTCTCATGAACCATTCCAAAATCTCTAACCGCCTATACTTCTTTCCTCTGGATTTATCATCATCTTTGCTTGGCTTCCAGTGTCTCAGCATTTCTCTCACCTCTGAGCAGGCCTTTTCATCAAATGTTCCTTCCACCGGCCACTGCCATGTCCCCTGAGTCCTGTCATGCCATTTTCTCATACACTTCCTGACATACTTCTCGTCAGGTTTGTGTTGTGCTATTATAATGTCAACTGGTGTAGGCTGTCTTTTCCCTTCACTCATGATGCACCCCTGTTGTGCCCTGTATGCGCTACTTCTCTCTCCTGGATTCCTGTTGCCTTCTGACCACGTCAGTGCGACGCTGATTCGTTTCACTGTCAAGCTCGGCCTTACTGGATTCTTTCTTAACTTCTCACCGAGCGCGTTGATCTTATCAATCAGCACTGATGTTGCAAAACCTCTTTCCCAGTGTACGAGTCACGGTTCTACTGTCACAGTTGCTGTCAATCCCGAACAATAATTGTACTGGCCTGGTCTGGGCTGGAATAACTCTGCCAGGGGTTCGTCGTCTTCCTTATATGGGTCACTGATGAAATCAAATATTGGGATGGCTACACTGCTGGGCTCGGGAGCGTCAACTAGTGCTCTCAATATAGGACTCAACAACTTGGGACGCCAAATCTTCCTTAATGCTTCGTACCAGTCTACGTCGGGGAACGTTCTTTGTAAGGTGTACAGTCCGTCAAACTTTGTCAGGGCCCACAATTTATCTCTAATCAAATCTTCTGGCTGCCAGTGCTCTACTCCTTCTCTATCTTTGTATGTCCGCTCGTCCCAAAAGTGTGTGCGTATTCCCCTCGTTTCTATCTCCAAGTCTTGGCGAAAGGCCATACAGCTGAAGAAAACAGTGGTGCGCATGCAGTATAAGGTATCAATATAATAGCTCAATACTTCAGTAAGGGTAATGTTGTATTATCTGGGTCACATTTTTTACAATTCACTGAGTGGCCCAATAGTATGCAGACCCAAGTTTTAGGTGGATTTTTCCTAAGTATTCTCTTTTGCTGATCACACAATATCCCTCCCTCGCTAAGCCTGTTTTCAGCCGCTTTTGATTTCGTTCCAAATCCACAGACCGTGTCTCTAGCCGTTGAACTCCTCAGCCTATTCATATGTACAACTCTTTTCCCTCACTTATTCTGTATGAAATTCCTCCTTCTAGGGGATGTCTCCGCTCTTACTCACTCTTTCTTGGCACAATGCCCCCGCACACACACACACACCTCTCCACTGCTTCAAAAAGCACTCAATCTTTTTCCACACACACGCACACTTGTTCTTTTAATTCTTCATCATCACCTGAGGATCTACTGTTAAACTTCCTGCAATGAAACACTTCCACAACCTTCGATCCTGCCCCAACTTCCACATGCTAACCCAGACTTCTGTGTATTGAGGACCTCTTGGGGTCATAGGCCACATTAAATTGACCCTAACCAGGAGTTTCCCAGCTTCCTTTCTCAACAACTCTATTGCTGCCTCCGCGAACTCCCTTTCAAACCTATTTGGAAACCTATAACCAACTCGCTTGAATGGTAGTGGACTGTCAAGACTTAGCTCTAATCCGCGAGTTCTTGCTCTTTCTGTGATAATGTTGGGAACTTCCTCACTTAGTTCCTCCGGAACGGTAAAGTAAGCACTCACACGGTGTCGTCCCGTGTAGGCGGATACAAACACTTCCACCATTCGGGAGCAGTTGTTTCCTACAGTCTGCTACATCTTCTCCTAGACCCCATGGATGTCACACCACACTTTCACGTCAGTAGAGGGTGGAACAATTATACTTGTGACCGATACACGTATTCATCCAATTCAATGAATGCATAACAAATTGAGATGAACCATTAGCTCACACTTGGCACTTGGTCCTTACTTACGGTATGTGGATGCCCGCTTCACTATAAGATTTATTCTAAAGACTATTCTAGTCCACACCATCACTACCCTTACTCTTCCTTCATTTCTCACATAGTGTACCTCCAAAACATATATATCAAACCTTAGTATGATTACATCCATGCACGGTGATTCCTTTACTCTCACAAAGATTTCTGCCTTATTTTCTCACTCTGTTGCTATTCCTTTTCAACTTCAGCCCTATCATCCCCACCTGTTTCATATATCACTCTCCATATCAGTGTGCATGCATGTACACACTGGTTTTCCTATAATCTCACAGTAATAGTGTTAGTAGACAAAAGGTTAATACAGTGCTATTTACAATGCGCACATCCAATCACCATTTATTTTCCTCATGCACTCACACTCACACAGCCCCTCGCACTCAACACACCCACACACTGCATGCAATACAATCGGGACAGACAACAGACAAAGGCCGACAGCAGGCCTCTCCTTTTTTTTTTTTTTTTCTACCACCTGGATCCAGGACTTTTCTATTCAGCGCTTTTTCTCTTTTTTCTCGGGATTTTTCACTATATTTCTCTTTTCTTCTCTTATTTTCCTTTCACTACCACCCGGATCCAGGAATTTTACTCTTCTCTTTTATCACCTGCTACTTGACACTTATTTTTCTTTTTCCAGTGACGGTGTTCACGTTCACAGAACTTACTATTCTGCTACTAAACGCTCCGTTTGCGTCCAAATAAGGTCTTTTTCACAGGAATTTCTCTCATACCACCTGGAACCCACCAGGACTTTCGATCATACAGGCCTTTACACATTCATACATCTGACATCATCTAGTCTTTTCAATACAAAACATGCAATTTATCATGTCACTCTATGTGGTTTTAACTTACACTCACTCTGCCTCTCTGCCTCAACAGGTTGGAGCAGAGCTGATCCGACCCTGGGCCGAGCACCTCCGCCTCCCCAGACCACACACAACTAATGCAGAAATTCGGTTAAACAGGCTTCTGCCTTACCTCTGTCCTAGTTGGATCCCGTGTCTGGTCCATGGGCGGCGGCTGCAGCCTCGGGTCCCGGGTCTGGGGCTCTGCTGTTCTCTCTGTGCCAATCTCGTTTCCTTTGAAATCACGTCGGGGTCACCAAAACAATGTGGAATAAAAATCTACTGTACTCACTACTAAAATCTGACTCCAGCTCCACACTGACCCGACAGCTCAGTCTAAGTGAGACTCATAGTTAGTAGACCTCAAAACTAAATAAGCCAATCAAGCATACTAGATGAATGCAGATAAGAGATTTTATTTTGTAATCAGCGCTGATACAAGAATTGAGATGCTCACGCATGAACGTCCCAACAACCTCTACCCGGGGAACTCCAACTACAGCCTTTATATACATTTCCCTTATCTTCCCAATGCAACACGTCACTGGTTCTTTGCCTAGACAATCCCACCCATTTTTCTTTTTAGACCTTTTAGATTCTTTTTTACACCATTATCTTTGGATTTACAACTTTTCGAATACCATTATAATTAAACTTTCCTGAATCATTATATTAAAAATTGGGCGTTTCCGCCCCCACCAGTGGGATTGTCTTTGGCCTCACTCTCGCCAATACCTCATTCTTCTTCAGGAGACAGCATGGGTAAGTTCTCAGTTCTTCAGGGGCCAACACCCCTTTCTTTTATTAACTTTTACACCTCACGGATTTTCTGATTTATCCGGAAGATTTATCTCTTCCACGTATATTCTCTAGATATTTCGCCTGGTACCACCATTGCCATCCAACACGCGCTGCGTTTACTTCATGATGAGCTCACTACCGCTCAAGGTACCAATGGAGCGAAGATTGACCACAACAATCTAGGGTGCGTCTCTGCCATTGATTGGTCCAAGTTTGGAAAGCCTGGTACCGCAGAGAAAGCCTGCCAGACTGACATCATTGATACAACTACTTGTTCTTCAAAGCCCTTGCAGCCTGTGTGCAAGGCCCGTGACAGGCCAACATGCCGTGTTAAACCTTATATTGTTCTTAAGCTCAAACGACCTAACGAATAAACCTTACCTGAGAACTCACTCCTGCTGTCCCCCTGATTATTTCACACATACCTTATACATATATTCTCATTTACAAAAGTATCTCCCACAGTGTCTTTGAACAGGCTTTTACCACTTCATCCACAAATACTTTTCTTGCTTCAATTATTACTTCGTTAAAAACAATTCAGAGCAACAATTTAAATGCCGCAACAACTACAAGAGCCACATGTCTGCTCTCTTCTTCTTTGTTCGGGAGTTGGACGCATTACCGCCACCAGCTGAACTGGAGAGTGGGGCCGGCTTCCAACGCGAGCGAGTGAGAGAGCGCGTGAGTGCGTGCGCTCTCTCTCTCTCTCTCTCTCTCTCTCTCTCTCTCTCTCTCTCTGCGTTTACAGTATTTGCTAGACGAGTCTATCATAGGGGATTTTACACAATTGCTTGAATTGGAAACTTCAGAACATATCTAGAAATAAAGAACACTGTACACAATCTGAACAAACCTGCAACATCCAATTGTTTGTTGGAGCATCTAAGACGCTCATGTTATAAGTGCAAATGCTACTACTACGACTGTTACGGACAGGAATCATAGTAGTAGTAGTAGCAGTAGTAAGAAAAATAATTAAAAATAATAACGAAATACACGAATAAAAGAATAATCATGAGATTGGTATCATCAAGAAATGTGACTATGATATCTGCTACGTGAAGTCCGTCCATTCTAGAAACATACACCCTCCGAAATAAATAACTTTATGTAAAAAAAAGTGACTATGATATCTGCTGCGTGAAGTCCGTCCATTCTAGAAACATACAGCCTCCGAAATAAATAACTTTATGTAAAAAAAAAGTGACTATGATATCTGCTACGTGAAGTCCGTCCATTCTAGAAAAATACACCCTCCGAAATAAATAACTTTATTTAAAAAAAAGTGACTATGATATCTGCTACGTGAAGTCCGTCCATTCTAGAAACATACAGCCTCCGAAATAAATAACTTTATGTAAAAAAAAGTTTCTAAATTAGAAAATAGAATAATAATTGTAGTTTAAAGGAATATGCGAGTGATTGTTTGAATGAATGAATGAATGAATGAATGAATGAATGAAGTGGAAAATAAATAAGGTAGGGATAATTCTGTGATTTGAGCATGAATTTGTGTCGAGGTGATTGATTGCTTGTTGATTTTGTCACATGTGTCTCTGTGTGTGATCTCTGTGTAGTAATAAATTAATGCAAGTTGAAGGTGTTTTTGAGTTTGAAAAGTTGCAGTAGAGACTTTTGACGGTGAAAAAGCTTACAGCACCTGGTATTCCCAGGCGGTCTCCCATCCAAGTACTAACCACGCCCGACCCTGCTTAGCTTCCGAGATCGGACGAGATCGGGCGTTCTCAGGGTGGTATGGCCGTAAGCGAGAGAGCGCTTTCAATAAGGGCTCTTTATAGTGTACCATGTAGATGACTCCGTTTCTTTTCTTTTCTTTTTTTATTTTATTTATTTTAAAGTCACTCATTCGCGTCTCAGTTTGCTGTTGGGTGGAGAGAACAACCGCTTCATCCATATCAAACTTTCTGTCTCACCACCTGCAACCCACACGCGCCTCTCCACCTCTTGGGATTACTAACACTTAATGACATCTTACTCTGCTTAATTTGACAAAATATTTAAACAGGCACGTTACACGCTGCATCTTAGCTTCTTGCTATATTTTCATGCCACATCAATAAAACACTTGACATAAGACAGCAGATTGCTGCGAGAGAAAGTAAGGTGTCTTTGAACAGGCTATTACCACTTCATCCACAAATACTTTTCTTGCTTCAATTATTACTTCATTAAAAACAATTCAGAGCAACAATTTAAATGCCGCAACAACTACAAGAGCCACATGTCTGCTCTCTTCTTCTTTGTTCAGGAGTTGGACGCATTACCGCCACCAGCTGAACTGGAGAGTGGGGCCGGCTTCCAACGCGAGCGAGTGAGAGAGCGCGTGAGTGCGTGCGCTCTCTCTCTCTCTCTCTCTCTCTCGCTCTCTCTCTCTCTCTATCTCTCTCTGCGTTTACAGCATTTGCTAGACGAGTCTATCAAAGGGGATTTTACACAAGTGCTTGAATTGGACACTTCAGAAGATATCTAGAAATAAAGAACACTGTACACAATCTGAACAAACCTGCAACATCCAATTGTTTGTTGGAGCATCTAAGACGCTCATGTTATAAGTGCAAATGCTACTACTACGACTGTTACGGACAGGAATCATAGTAGTAGTAGTAGCAGTAGTAAGAAAAATAATTAAAAATAATAACGAAATACACGAATAAAAGAATAATCACGAGATTGGTATCATCAAGAAATGTGACTATGATATCTGCTACGTGAAGTCCGTCCATTCTAGAAACATACAGCCTCCGAAATAAATAACTTTATGTAAAAAAAAGTTTCTTTATAAGAAAATAGAATAATAATTGTAGTTTAAAGGAATATACGAGTGATTGTTTGAATGAATGAATGAATGAATGAATGAATGAAGTGGAAAATAAATAAGGTAAGGATAATTCTGTGATTTGAGCATGAATTTGTGTCGAGGTGATTGATTGCTTGTTGATTTTGTCAGATGTGTCTCTGTGTGTGATCTCTGTGTAGTAATAAATGAATGCAAGTTGAAGGTGTTATTGAGTTTGAAAAGTTGCAGTAGAGACTTTTGACGGTGAAAAAGCTTACAGCACCTGGTATTCCCAGGCGGTTTCCCGTCCAAGTACTAACCAGGCCCGACCCTGCTTAGCTTCCGAGATCGGGCGTTCTTTTTTTTTTTTTTTTTTTTTTTTTTTTTATTAATTGAAAACTTTTCATATTATCCATTTACAGCACATAGCTTGATTACAATTTACATAAGTATTTAATAACCTTTTGATGTACATTTTATAAAAGGATTGTCTTTCACAACCATTTTCTGAAAATCATCTAATTTGTTATTCATTTTAAAATATTGATACATCGCATCAATTGTTTGTTGCATCTTTGCCATAAAAATTGTCCAGACGTTTACTTCTACCCTTTTGTGTTTTACAACATTTCTTCTAATCCATATTGAATACTTAGCCACAGCTATTATAAGGTTTAAAAAATATGTGGTACAGATCCTGGTGCATGATCCAAATAGAAACATTTCCCAATCTTTCTGTGTCATTTGTTCTTTCCATTTCTCTTTTAACATATCCTTTACCATTATCCTTTACCAATTTTACTCATAAAATTTGTTAATTTTTCAAAGTAAAAAAATAAATGCAACAACCCTTCAACTGTTATGTTACACACACTGCATATCGCATCATCCTCTAATCCAATTTTACACAATCTCATTTCTGTTAGTAAGCAGTTATGTCTTTGCATGTAATTAAAATTCTCTAAAACAGGTTCCATATATTTTAGTCTTACATTTCTCCATATATGCTTCTCATTCAAAGCTTGGTATCTTTGTTTCCAGTAGCTATTCACAGTTGACTTTACAAAAGCAATTTCTCTAAAATATCCATAAAATTCAATGAGTTTCCCTTCATTAAAGCACACCATTTCTCCCTTTTCTTTCTTTAAGAAAACCTTTGGATATTCTATTTTCCCTTCTATCTGCTCTTGTTCATTTATTCTTTTAATCCAGTCTTTCGGTATAGCATTCAACAATTGTTCATATTGCTTTTTTATTGTGTCTTTTTGAACAATTTCACCGATTTCTACCATAGCATCCCCTTCCACCTGTACCGGTAAAAACCCCTCTATTATTTCGTATAGAACGTCTTTCACTTGCCTTAATCCTCCATCCCACCATTTCTTGTAATATATCGTGTTGTTTTCATTCCGTATATTCTGATTTAAAAATAGTGGTTGGTCTAACAATTGTTTTCTCCCTATGGGCTCTATTTTAATGTTACTCTGGAACTCTCCCCAAGCATTTAATACTTCCCTATAAAAACAGGGTAACATGTTTACCATGTGGCCTTTGGCTTTCATCCATAAAATGTTTTCTCCCATATTAAAATCCCCACTCTTTCTTAGATAAAACCTCATCACTTCCTTCCACATTGCTGTATTTTCTTTGTCTAAAAACCTCTTTACCGTTTTCACTCTCAAACTTTTCATTCTGATAAAAGGATCTAAAAGCCCTAATCCCCCCTCTTCTCTCCTTCCAATAAGCGTGTCATATGCTATTTTGACTCTTCCTTTGCCCCATAAAAAATTTAAAACAATCTGTTTAATTCTTGTGTAAACTTTCAAGGGCAATGGTGTCACATTCGATACATACCAGATTTTGGATAACATTAACACATTTGTTACTAGAACTTTACCATTTATTGTTAAATTTCGATTCTCCCAGAATTTTAGTCGTTTTTCTATTCCTCCTACAGTGCTCTCCCAGGTTATTTCATTTGCCCTGTTTGCATCTGGTCCAATTACTATCCCTAGGATTTTTATCTCTTCTTCCTGCTTAAAATCAATTTGTTCTGGTAGGGAATCTGCTATTCCAATTGTCAGGCCTTTGCTTTTTTCAAAATTTATTTTTGCTCCTGATCCTCTACAGTACATATTTAATAATACCCTTTCAATGCTTTTTAGGTCTTCGACCATAATCGTGGTATCATCAGCATACTGGTATATTGATTCAGTTCTTTCACTGTGTTCTATTGATATACCTTTGATCTCCTCATCAGCTTTCATTGCTAGACCACGTGGTTCGGCTACCAAAGTGTACAATAGAGCCGACAGTGGACATCCTTGTCTAATTGATCTTGTGGGTTTAAAATACTCTGTTAAAAATCCATTACATTTCACACATGGTAAAACATCAAAATAAAGGATTTTTATCCATCTTCTAAAATTATTTCCAAAACCAAATTCTCTCAGTATGTTATGCATATATTAATATGTTCAACCCTGTCAAAGGCCTTTTCTAGATCAAGGCTTATTAGGTATCCCCCGCTCCCTTTTTCTTTCATATATGTTATTGTATCTATTATACTGCAAAGTGTGTCAGCTATGTCCCTTCCTTGTACTGCATATGCTTGTGTAGTGGTTATAATTTGGGGTAATACATATTTCAGTCTGTTTGCTAAAATCTTTGTTAGAATTTTAAAATCATTGTTTAGCATTGATATTGGTCTATAATTTTTAAGATCAGCTATCTTTCCTTTTTTCTTATATATTAATTTGATCATGCCAGTTTTCATTGTTTCACTTAATTCTTTCTTGTTATATACTTCTTCATAAATTAATTTTAATATTGGCACCAACTGTTGCTTGGATTTTTTATAAAATTCATTTGTTAGTCCATCTGTCCCTGGACTTTTCCCTGTATTCAGTTGACTTATAGCTATATCTATTTCCTCTTCACTTATTTCTTGATCACACATTTCTTTGTTCTCTTCTGTTACTTTTGTTTTAATGTGTCTCAATAAAAATTCTTCATCTTCTTGATTTATTCCTCTACTTGTAAACATATCCTCATAGTATTCTTTCACTATTTTCAGAACATTTTCTTTCCCTCTCTCTTCTTCACCTTTTTTGTTTAGCACCTCTTTGATCACATTTGCTTTTTGTCTGTTTTTCTCCAGGTTAAAAAAAAAGTTGTACTCTTTTCCCCTTCTACCGCATATCTTACTTTACTTCTCAGTATTAATCCTCTACACTTTTCTTCTTCTATTTGCTTTATCTTGTCTTCTAGTACTATTATTTTCCCCATTGTTCCCTCATTTCCAGTTTCCTCTAATTCTTTTAGTTCCTTCTCTAGCTCTTTCCTTACTTCTTTTTCCTCTCGTCTTTTAATTTTTTGTGTACGTGTACTATGTTCTATAGAATATTTTTTAATTTCATATTTTACGTTATCCCACCATATTCTTTTGTCTTCCAAGAACAATTTATTTTTCAAATTCCATTTAATTAAGTCTTTTATTCTCTCACAATATACTCTGTCATTTAAAATACTTGTGTTGAGAACCCACATTCCTGGGCCTCTCTCTACTTCATCAAAATCCAATTCCATGAAAAAATAATTATGATCACTGAATCCTGCTTCTTTATAAAATACATTCCTTGTTATGTTTTCTACCTTCTTTGTACAGAGGACTAGGTCTATCCGACATTGTTTAATTAAACCTTGCACTTTTTGTCTTCTCGAGTATTCCCTTTTCGTTCTATTTCGTTCCCTCCATACATCAACAAATTTAAACTGTTCCATTAATTTCTTCAACTCATCTCGCCCTTTATCTGTTTTAAAAACCATAGCGTTTCCAATATCTAATTTAGATAGCGCTATATTGAAATCGCCGATTAAAATAACATTCTTCCACCCATCAATTGTTGTCATTATTTTCCTAAAGAAACTGACCTTTTCTTTTTCTTCATTAGGTGCATGTATGTTGTACAGAATTATTTTATTATCATTTTGTGTTAGGTCTATTGCTATACCTTTCCCCACATCGTCATTAAAAATTACTCTTTCTTTTTCGCATATGTTCCTTTTAATTAACACCGCCACCCCTCTTCCTTGTTTTTCCTTCCCGTTATTGCAATGTATATTTCCATCCCATATGTTTCTACATTTTTTAACACTTTCTTCATCCCAATATGTCTCCTGTAAGCACACTATTTCAGCTGTTCCAGCATTTGTTATTATTGTGTGAAATTTCTGTATATTATTTAAACCTCTTACATTGATAGATACTATTTTAAATGTCATTATTTGTATTACGGTATACAAAAAAAGCGTTCCATCAGTAGTCTTTAACTTACAATGCAGTAGTCATTATTCCAACATTTCTTCCGTTAGCCCATCAAACGTGCCAGTCCTTCGATTCTTTTTTAGTCCTTTCATTAGTTCCCTTCTTTCTCTCTGTTTTTCTATAACTTTTTGTATATTGAGTGTCGTTATTCTTTTTCTCCTTCTACTCTCCAGTCTGTCGTCTTCCGCACATCCGTCTCCAAGTTTTCTTCCCCAATTAGTTCCGCGTCGTTCTGTACTCGTCGTCCGTCCATTGTTATCTAGTGTTCCTCTTACTTTTACCATTTTTAATTCCAGATCTGTATCCTCGTCCATTGCCGATTCCTTTTCTATGTCGTCATCTTTCGTTTCTGTAGATACTGTCTTTCTCGCTGCTCCGACCTGTTGCTCTGCCACTCGGTCATTGCCTTTCCCTGTGTCCGTCACCCGGCTTTGCTGATGTTCCGACTCAGTATCTGCTATTTCTGCCGGTGTTTCCTCCATAGGTTCAGCTGATTCCCCCTCATCCTGGCATTCACAGCTGATGAGTGCTCTCCTGCAGTCTGGACACTTAGCCGCAGTGCAGTCCCTCGCGTGGTGTCCCTGTTCACAGCACTCTCTGCATACAAACTTTGGGCAGTCCTTCATTATATGTCCAGTGTTCATACATAATCGGCAAGTCTTCACCTGCCGATCATGTATGATTCTGACATATTGTGGACCCTCTGCTGTGATGAATTTAGTGCTGTATGGCAAGGACACGATTTCCTTTGGGAATCGCACCTTTACATATCTTGTCCCGTCGGTTATATCTGTTCCTGGGTAATATCTCCTTCTAATTGGATGTAGGGGTGTGACACCCCACAGTCTGAGTTTTTCTGTTATAATGCTGTCTGATAAATAAACAGGCAGATACAGAAATGACACGACGATGTCATTATTTTCAAGCAGTCTGGTTTCACAATGCGTTCCACTGATTAAAATTCCATCTTCTACTAGTTTCATTGACTCATTATCGGCAAATGTTAACACGTATTCCGCCTGTTGTCGTGGTCTTAAAGCAAGTAATTTTACATGTCCAACTATTTCAACGACCGTCTTCAAAATATCAGTTGCTTTCAGTCCTTTAATTTTCTCAGTTTCAAGTATTATTGTGTATTCTTTGAATTATCTATCGTATTCAGCCATTGTCTTTGTTATGGTAGCAAAGACTATCCAACAAACTACCAAAATAATAACAAAAAAAAACCGCCTCCCCAGGTAGTCAAACTGCTGGGGAGCAAGAAAGAAAAAAATACACTATAACCAAATTTAGTAAAAAATGAATTAGAACAAAAAATAAAAGAAATAAAGCAAACACTATGGGAGAGCATGTCTCTCCCCACTGTAGCCAAACCAACTTCCTCTGCGCACTAGAGGGCGTTCTCAGGGTGGTATGACCGTAAGCGGGAGAGCAGTTTCAATAAGGGCTCTTTATAGTGTACGATGTAGATGACTCCGTTTCTTTTCTTTTCTTTTTTTATTTGATTTATTTTAAAGTCACTCATTCGCGTCTCAGTTTGCTGTTGGGTGGAGAGAACAACCGCTTCATCCATATCAAACTTTCTGTCTCACCACCTGCAACCCACACGCGCCTCTCCACCTCTTGGGATTACTAACACTTAATGACATCTTACTCTGCTTAATTTGACAAAATATTTAAACAGGCACGTTGCACGCTGCATCTTAGCTTCTTGCTTTATTTTCATGCCACATCAATAAAACACTTGACATAAGACAGCAGATTGCTGCGAGAGAAAGTAAGGTGTCTTTGAACAGGCTATTACCACTTCATCCACAAATACTTTTCTTGCTTCAATTATTACATCGTTAAAAACAATTCAGAGCAACAATTTAAATGCCGCTACAACTACAAGAGCCACATGTCTGCTCTCTTCTTCTTTGTTCAGGAGTTGGACGCATTACCGCCACCAGCTGAACTGGAGAGAGGGGCCGGCTTCCAACGCGAGCGAGTGAGAGAGCGCGTGAGTGTGTGCGCTCTCTCTCTCTCTCTCTCTCTCTGCGTTTACAGCATTTGCTAGACGAGTCTTTCAACGGGGATTTTACACAAGTGCTTGAATTGGAAACTTCAGAACATATCTAGAAATAAAGAACACTGTACACAATCTGAACGAACCTGCAACATCCAATTGTTTGTTGGAGCATCTAAGACGCTCATGTTATAAGTGCAAAAACTACTACTTCGACTGTTACGGACAGGAATCATAGTAGTAGAAGTAGCAGTAGTAAGAAAAATAATTAAAAATAATAACGAAATACACGAATAATCACGAGATTGCTATCATCAAGAAATGTGACTATGATATCTGCTACGTGAAGTCCGTCCATTCTAGAAACATACACCCTCCGAAATAAATAACTTTATGTAAAAAAAAGTGACTATGATATCTGCTACGTGAAGTCCGTCCATTCATCTTAGCTTCTTGCTTTATTTTCATGCCACATCAATAAAACACTTGACATAAGACAGCAGATTGCTGCGAGAGAAAGTAAGGTGTCTTTGAACAGGCTATTACCACTTCATCCACAAATACTTTTCTTGCTTCAATTATTACTTCGTTAAAAACAATTCAGAGCAACAATTTAAATGCCGCAACAACTACAAGAGCCACATGTCTGCTCTCTTCTTCTTTGTTCAGGAGTTGGACGCATTACCGCCACCAGCTGAACTGGAGAGAGGGGCCGGCTTCCAACGCGAGCGAGTGAGAGAGCGCGTGAGTGCGTGCGCTCTCTCTCTCTCTCTCTCTCTCTCTCTCTCTCTCTGCGTTTACAGCATTTGCTAGACGAGTCTATCAAAGGGGATTTTACACAAGTGCTTGAATTGGAAACTTCAGAACATATCTAGAAATAAAGAACACTGTACACAATCTGAACAAACCTGCAACATCCAATTGTTTGTTGGAGCATCTAAGACGCTCATGTGATAAGTGCAAATGCTACTACTACGACTGTTACGGACAGGAATCATAGTAGTAGTAGTAGCAGTAGTAAGAAAAATAATTAAAAATAATAACGAAATACACGAATAAAAGAATAATCACGAGATTGGTATCATCAAGAAATGTGACTATGATATCTGCTACGTGAAGTCCGTCCATTCTAGAAACATACAGCCTCCGAAATAAATAACTTTCTGTAAAAAAAAGTTTCTTTATAAGAAAATAGAATAATAATTGTAGTTTAAAGGAATATGCGAGTGATTGTTTGAATGAATGAATGAATGAATGAATGAATGAATGAATGAATGAATGAATGAATGAATGAATGAATGAATGAAGTGGAAAATAAATAAGGTAGGGATAATTCTGTGATTTGAGCATGAATTTGTGTCGAGGTGATTGATTGCTTGTTGATTTTGTCACATGTGTCTCTGTGTGTGATCTCTGTGTAGTAATAAATGAATGCAAGTTGAAGGTGTTTTTGAGTTTGAAAAGTTGCAGTAGAGACTTTTGACGGTGAAAAAGCTTACAGCACCTGGTATTCCCAGGCGGTCTCCCATCCAAGTACTAACCAGGCCCGACCCTGCTTAGCTTCCGAGATCGGACGAGATCGGGCGTTCTCAGGGTGGTATGGCCGTAAGCGAGAGAGCACTTTCAATTAGGGCTCTTTATAGTGTACGATGTAGATGACTCCGTTTCTTTTCTTTTCTTTTTTTATTTGATTTATTTTAAAGTCACTCATTCGCGTCTCAGTTTGCTGTTGGGTGGAGAGAACAACCGCTTCATCCATATCAAACTTTCTGTCTCACCACCTGCAACCCACACGCGCCTCTCCACCTCTTGGGATTACTAACACTTAATGACATCTTACTCTGCTTAATTTGACAAAATATTTAAACAGGCACGTTGCACGCTGCATCTTAGCTTCTTGCTTTATTTTCATGCCACATCAATAAAACACTTGACATAACACAGCAGATTGCTGCGAGAGAAAGTAAGGTGTCTTTGAACAGGCTATTACCACTTCATCCACAAATACTTTTCTTGCTTCAATTATTACTTCGTTAAAAACAATTCAGAGCAACAATTTAAATGCCGCAACAACTACAAGAGCCACATGTCTGCTCTCTTCTTCTTTGTTCAGGAGATGGACGCATTACCGCCACCAGCTGAACTGGATAGTGGGGCCGGCATCCAACGCGAGCGAGAGAGCGCGTGAGTGCGTGCGCTCTCTCTCTCTCTCTATCTCTCTCTCTCTCTCTCTCTCTGCGTTTGCAGCATTTGCTAGACGAGTCTATCATAGGGGATTTTTCACAATTGCTTGAATTGGAAACTTCAGAACATATCTAGAAATAAAGTACACTGTACACAATCTGAACAAACCTGCAACATCCAATTGTTTGTTGGAGCATCTAAGACGCTCATGTTATAAGTGCAAATGCTACTACTACGACTGTTACGGACAGGAATCATAGTAGTAGTAGTAGCAGTAGTAAGAAAAATAATTAAAAATAATAACGAAATACACGAATAAAAGAATAATCACGAGATTGGTATCATCAAGAAATGTGACTATGATATCTGCTACGTGAAGTCCGTCCATTCTAGAAACATACACCCTCCGAAAAAATAACGTTGAAAAAAAAAAGTTTCTTAATAAGAAAATAGAGTAATAATTGTTTTTTAATGGAATATGCGCGATTCGTCACTCCAGAGAACGCGTCTCCACTGCTCTAGAGTCCAGTGGCGGCGTGTTTTACACCACTGCATCCGACGCTTTGCATTGCACTTGGTGATGTATGGCTTGGATGCAGCTGCTCGGCCATGGAAACCCATTCCATGAAGCTCTCTGCGCACTGTTCTTGAGCTAATCTGAAGTCCACATGAAGTTTGGAGGTCTGTAGCGATTGACTCTGCAGAAAGTTGGCGACCTCTTCGCACTATGCGCCTCAGCATCCGCTGACCCCGCTCCGTCAGTTTACGTGGCCTACCACTTCGGGGCTGAGTTGCTGTCGTTCCCAAACACTTCCACGTTCTTATAATACAGCTGACAGTTGACTGTGGAATATTTAGGAGCGAGGAAATTTCACGACTGGATTTGTTGCACAGGTGGCATCCTATCACAGTTCCACGCTGGAATTCACTGAGCTCCTGAGAGCGACCCATTCTTTCACAAATGTTTGTAAAAACAGTCTGCATGCCTAGGTGCTTGATTTTATACACCTGTGGCCATGGAAGTGATTGGAACACCTGATTCTGATTATTTGAATGGGTGAGCAAATACTTTTGGCAATATAGTGTATATATATATATATAAATAAAGAGATAAATGTATAAATGTAAGTCGATCTGGATAAGAGCATCTGCCAAATGCCATTAATAATGTAAATGGTGCTTCATTTTATACACCTGTGGCCATGGAAGTGATTGGAACACCTGATTCTGATTATTTGGATGGATGAGCGAATACTTTTGGCAATATAGTGTGTGTGTGTATATATATATATATATATATATATATATATATATATATATATATATATATATATATATATATATACACACTCACTCTCCCTCCTCTGAACATGTCCAAACCATCTTAATCTGCCCTCCCTAACTTTGTCCCCCAAACGTCCAACATGTGCTGTCCTTCTGATGTATTCGTTCCAACCAGTAACATAACATTTTAATATATTACATTAAAATATAACATTTTATTAATGAGTTCAAGAAGCTTTAAGTGCCTTCGGCGTGAAGGTGCAGCGTCTATATATTGCTGTGTTCCGTTATGTGACACATCCTCAAGCTTTAATTCTGTGCCCTTTAATCAAAGCATTAAGGACTAGACAAGACACTTTCTGTAGGGGATGGATTCATTTCAATTTATTTGTAGATAATGTAAATATGTTGAGTAATTGTAAACAATTTTATTAATGTGTCTGTAAATAAATAACTTTGATACAGCGTTTCTGTCAACATGTAAATATAAATGACTTTACATGTTTACAGAAACACAATTAAAGTTATATATATTTACATGGTTACAGAAACACTATTAGTAATATAATTCACTTTGTGTTTACTCTTATCTCTGTATTAACCCAGACTCATAATCAGAGTCCTGTATCACCGTGTCCACAGGCTCAGGTCAGTCATATACAGGGTCAGGGGCAGCAGGATCAGAGACGGACATTCACTGATCAGAACATGGCCAAGTGCATGCTGGTGCTGTACTGAAGCATAGATTCCCCGTGCAATATTTTCAAGATGACCGTTAATAATAGCTAGATTTGCAGTTTTATATGAGTATATGAAAGTCTGCTGTATTACTTTTTATGACACTTATAGCTCTTTACCTGATAGTTTCAGGATGCAGACTGTCTGTGGAAAAAGAAGAATAAACACTGCATCCAGAAACCAGGAAAGATAAAAGCTTTAGTCTGAATGTTCAGGACTGCCATTACAGTAGCGTTCTTGTTGATAAAAGATGTACGTTTGATTTGTTTGATTTGGTTTTAAAGTATTTGACTCTGCACTTCTGTTTCTGCCCATTGCAGTAGTGTCTTGCTGCAGTTTTTATAATTCTGTGTCCAGGGCTGTTACTGCTAGTTCTGGCCTATATTGAAAAAAAGAAAGAAAGAAAGTTTTATTAAAGTAGTGACTGTTAATGTTGTATATTAATGCCAGAGAGAGGGAGAGATGTTTATTCATATTATAACAATGGCTTCTTGTCAGAGTCAAAAATCTGTCAACTGAAAATAAGTCTTTAAATTAGAAATTATTTCTAGACTCTTTATTTCTGTCTGTGTGCTAGAGATAGATCAACATCATTATGGAGTTGCATGCCACCATAAAAGCTGCAGAAGGATTTAGGGTTATTAGACGTAAGCATTGTAGAGTGATACTATAAATGTAATTAAAACAGATTTATTCCACAATTTGCCTCACACAGTTTAAAACTAATTCGGGATGGGGAGTCTGGTTCAATGTCTGTCCTAAACTGTGACCACAGCATCCACTCAGTCTTTGTAAGCACAACCCCAACACTCTGCTCCTCTAGGAAGAAAGCACCATGTCCTCCACACCTGCACAAAACAACTGGAACATTTAAGGACCATTTTAGACATATTACAACTAATTCCTTGGGCAATTAAGGCATCTAACTAACGTATACATTGATATGGATTACATGTAGCTGTGTGTAGTCGCCCATCTTCTCACTTACTCAAGACAGGTTCAAACACTAACCGGCAGAGTCAGTGACGTCACTTTACTGATTGGCTAGAGAAGGGCAGTAGGTTGAGAAGCAGTGGACCAATGCAGACTTTTATCCCGCCACTTAATCTGCATAAAACTCAGAAAAGTGAAGCGTGAATAAACAGAAAATTTAATGAGGAGCAAAAAGTAGCAGAAAGAACAAACATCCGTGTAAAGTAAGCAAAAAAAATGTCTGTTTTTAATATTTTTTCTTCTTTTTTTGTTTGTTTTATTTTTTAAATTGTGTTTTCAATTCTGTGATTTGCGTGTTTTATTTTTTTATGTGTATTTTTTTTCACGAGGTATGGAAGTATAATAGTGCCAAAATTCCTGAAAGCAAAATAGCATATTGAATCACATGAACTGAATAAAAACTTGTCAATTTGCAATTTGATCTGAATGAAAAAAATCCTTACAGGATTTACAGGAAATTCAGGTATTAAAATTCAGGTTGAAAAAAATTCAGGTCTTAACATCCGGGCTATTACAGGAAGAGCAATGGATTGCCGATTTCTCGGCCCGTGTCGCAGTGCACTTTAAAGTGTACATCCTGCTCCCTGTGTAGTTCACTTCGCGGGGAATCACTTTGCCGATAATTAACCTGCAGCTTTTTAAAGTGTTTTTAAGTAAGCTAAACTAACAAAAAATGAGTAAAGCCAAAAAGTAACTGAGGTCCAATCATTTATTTTATAGTAACAGTGTACCAAAACATTTGGAACATTAACAAGTAGTTTCTTTAAGGATGATGGGAAAACTAGAGAAAACTGCTGTCAGCAGAGCTGTGACATCCATGATGTCCTGACAAATATTAACAACATAGTGTGCTTTCTGTGCCTTTGTGTGCAGAGCAAAGAAAAAAAGGCATGCGGCTCTCGTAGTTTTAGCGGCTTTTAAATTGTTGATCTGAATTGTTTTTAACGCAAAAAATTGAAGCAAGCAAAGTATTTGTGGATGAAGTGGTAATAGTCTGTTCTCAGTCACCTTTCTTTCTCTTTCTTTATCTTATGTGTTATTTAAAGTGATTAAGAAGTCGTATATGTGGCATTAAAATAAAGCAAGAAGCTGAGATACAACGTGCCTGTTTAAATATTTGGAGAAATTAAGCGGAGTAACATGACATTAAGTGGTAGGAATCCCAAGAGGTGAAGAGCCATGTGTTTGTGTGTGTGTTGCAGGAGGTGAGACAGAAATGTTAGTTTAGATGAAGAGGTTGTTCTCTCTGTACAACAGCAAATTAGGAAGTGAGAGAAAGGTGTTGTCTACGTCATACACTATAAAGAGCCGGTAGTGCGGGTCATCTCTCGCTTACAGCCACACCACCCTGAGAACGCCTGATCTCGTCTGATCTCAGAAGCTATGCAGGGTTGGACCTGATTAGAAGTTGGAGGGTAGACCTCCTGGGAATACCAGGTGCTGTAAGCTTTTTCACCCCCACCTTTACAAGTAATATGAAGCAAGTAATAGCATGACACCAGGTGGATGTATTAACAGCTATAGATAATTGATCAGGTTTAACTGTATAAGGACATTTTTATTTCCACTTTAGGGTTCTTTGCACTGATGAGCACAATAATGAGTTTGAGGTGTTGACTTGGCCCCCAAATTCCTCAGATCTCAGTCCAATCCAGCATCTGTGGGATGTGCTGGACAAACAAGTCCAATTAATGGAGGTCCCACCTTGCAACTTACAGGACTTTTGCTCTGCTAACATCTTAGGGCCAGATACCACAGCACACCTTCAGAGATCTAGTGGAGTCCATGCCTCATTGGGTCAGGGCTGTTTTAGCAGCAAAAGGGGGATCAACCCAATATTAGGCAGGTGGTCATAATGTTATGTCTGATTGGTGCCAGAATAAATGAAGTAGCTACCAGAATAAATTTTTGGATTATTGGAAGTGTAAGGATCTGAGCAAATTGACATGGGCCAGATTGTAATGGTTAGATGACTTGGTCAGAGCATCTCCAGAAGGTGTTGATTTGGCCTTCAAATTCCCCAGATCTCAATCCAACAGACCATCTGTGGGCTGTGCTAGACAAACAAGTCTGATTCATTGAGGTCCCACCTCCCAGCTTACAAGACTTGAAGGATCTGCTGCTAATATCTTGGTGCCAGATGCCACAGCACACCTTCAGAGGTGTTGTGGAGTCCATGGCTCGAGGGGTCAGAGCTGTTTTTGGTGGAGGATCTACAGAGTATTACGCCTGTGTTTTTTATGTTGAAGCTGATCGCTGTATGCATGATAAATATGTGTATAAATAATATGTCATGACAAATTTATAACCTCATGAAAAAGCTAAATAAACCATAGGTAATTTCCTGCTTGCTGTTGACCACATTCACAAAAGATGCCTTGGTGAAAATATTATAATTATGAGGTGAAAACACATGTAATTATAACATGAACTCTTTAGAAGCTAGGAGAGATTTCCAAATAATAATAATAATAATAATAATAATAATAATAATAATAATAATAATAATAATAATAGTAATTATAATAATTCCCCTACTATGAATGTGCCACCTACAGCAGACAGTAAGGTTTAAGCAGTAATTTTGCATCAGTAAAAACTTCAGCTCTATACACAGAAAATCACAGATTGTTGGTTTCTACAATTACAATCTATAATCAGACTTTTCTACAGGCTGGCTCTCTTAAATTTGTGTAGGCTATAAAAATCTGAATTTTGTTATTTTTCATTTTTCACATTTTAGTGAATAACTCACAGTTTCAGTCATTCTTTAAAAAGGATTATTATATATTTACATTAATGAGAAATTCATTTTGTGTGTTTGGGTTGCTTTTTAAAGGAACACTGTATATTAATGAATAGAAATGATCAGAATGAGGCTTCAATAGATGCTAATAAAATATTTTTATTGAGTTCATCTATATAGACACTACACTAAAAGAAAAAACTATTTACAGATATAGAACTATTTACAGATGATATATAAGATAAGAGGGATATCTACAAAGAGGGATGAGGGGGTAATTGGGGTGGTGGGATTGATATGGGAAAAGATACAAATTCTATACAGGCTAAAGATGATGTCCTTAAGTCCTGCAGACCTGTTAAAAAAGAAAAGACAAATTTAAATACAGTGTTAGCTAAAATATAATAAAATTTATTTATACCTACCTGTGGAGAAAATATCTAAAAAGTTGAAATGGAGCTGCAGAAAGAAAAAAATTACATTACATATATATTACTTTACATGTGGCAGATCTTTGATATTTTAACTAATATATATACAGTAATATGTTTAATATATGTATGTATAATATGTATGCATGATTTTATGCAATGTCCCGGACTTGGTTTCTGTTCCTCAGAGACGGACGCGAGTACGGTGTTTGACGCTGTCTGCAGGAAGAAAAACAGAAAACAATGCGCTGCTGTCGGTGGCAATAAACACTTGGTGCAGGAGCACATGGTGCATATGCAAATTGTCCATAAGCACTTGGTGGATAAGCACTTGGTGCATAAACAAGTGGTCTAGAAGCAAATGGTCCATAAGCATTTGGTGGAAAAGCAAATGGTCCATAAGCGCTTGGTGGATTAGCGCTTGGTGCATAACCACTTGGTGGAATAACATGTGGCTCATATGCACTTGGTGGATATGAAAGACACTTTTCTAAAAGACACTTTTCTCTTTGTACAGTCTGCCAATCAGGCAATCAGCCATAAGGGAAGCAATTGAATGAACGGAGGTGTATGAATTTGCATTTTGCATCTCAGCATTTTGAGATATTACAACAAATCTGAGAAAAATGATAGTGAAGATTAAAAATTAGTGACTAAATTTCTGTCTCTGTTTACATCACTGCCCACACAGCCTGCCGCCATCTGATCAACTGGCGCTTGGAGCAAGATCCCACCAAAAGACCAAGCCTCAAGCAGATCAGTAAACATGGGTGGTTCACAGAAGCCATTCAGGTTAGCCAGGTAAAACATCAGATCTAATTAAAATGAACTAACACAGAATATGATCCAGATCACATGGATTGTACTAGAACCCTACTGCATTCTTCCACAATAAAGTATTATGTAATTTTATTTTCATGACAATTGAACAAGAAATCACATAAGGAAACATTATCTTCTACAATACTCTATATTAATTTAAACATGTTTTTATTCCACAGATGATGAATTGGCCGTGTTGGATCAGACCATCAGCACCCAACAAATTCTAATTACTAATTATAATTACAAATAAATTATAATTCCTGTAAATATATTCCTGTAAATAAATTTGAATTCCTGTAAATATATTCCTGTAAATGAATTTGAATATCTGTAAATAAATTCCTGTAAATAAATTAGGAACCTTATACCTGAGTGGCTGCTGTTTGCTTTCATTCAATATCATCATATTTATGATCTTCTGCTTGGAGCCGTCTGCATTTATGACTCAACGTCTGCTGCTGTGGATGAACACACATGGATAGCTTAAAAATCTGCACTTCCCATCAACAGTTCATGCCCAAATCTCACCGTTGCTTCAGTCGATGATCTTATATGAATATAATGTAGACTTGAATTTAAAACCTTCTGCTGTAATCATGAAAACTGAGCTCATTCTGAGATTCTTATTCACAATATACTCATACTGCAAATCCTTTTAAATATACGTAGAACTGTTTATATTATTCAATTGTATATGTTTCATTATATACTGTATCATATACATTGATCAGGCATAACATTATGACCACCTGCTTAATATTGTGTTGGTCCCCCTTTTGCTGCCAAAACAGCCCTGACCTATCGAGGCATGGACTCCACTAGATCCCTGAAGGTATGCTGTGGTATCTGGCACCAAGATGTTAGCAGCAGATCCTTAAAGTCCTGTAAGTTGCAAGGTGAGGCCTCCATGGATCGGACTTGTTTGTCCAGCACATCCCACAGATGCTGGATTGGATTGAGATCTGGGGAATTTGGAGGCCAGGTCAACACCTCAAACTCATTTTTGTGCTCATCAAACCATTCCTGAACCATTTGGGCTTTGTGGCACGGTGCATTATGTCGGAGAAAATTATATGCTTAGCTTTAAAATAGCAATACCCTGCTTATCAGTAGTGTTTACCTATCCAAAATATTTAGCTATTGACTAGTAGCTGGCTTTGATTAATGCAAATTTATAATAATCATGTATAACCTTTATAATAATCATGCAAAACCATTAATATTAGTATACTGGTGTAATAACCACACTGAGACAGGAAGAAGGAAAGAGAAATTTATTGAAACATTAGGAGTTACAGCTCAGTCAGTCAGCCTATCCAGTGGGATCAGTGGGACCGGAGGGTCAGCTGTAGAAGAAGGGATCTCAGGTTCCTGAGGAGAAGTGGGAGAGTAATCAGTGGGAGAAACTGGAGGCGAATAGACAGGAGAAGATTGGGGAATATTGTGAATACTGTAAAGCAAAGGCACAAAGCCAGGAGAACGTTGGGGAACGTCAGGAGAGTTAGGAGGTGAAGAAGAGTCAGAGGAAGAATCATCAGAAGAGATCTCAATAGTCTGGATGCCTTGAGAGGTAGCGCGTGTCCAATGCCAGTAGAGGGTCTGAGTAGACTGATCACAGGTTTTGGGGTGAAATTGGGTGCTCTGATCGAGACAGAGGGCATCTCTCACGATATGGTGAGTAAGGTGAGAGGACTCGGGGATGGAGGTGTCAGATAGGTGTTCCAGGAAACCAGTAAGCTCAATAGCCAGGCAAGACAGCCGATACTGGCGACAGTGTCACAGAGCACCCCTGGGACTTCTTCGGAAGATAGCACGGCAGGCTGACTGAGCTAGAAGGAAAAATAGGGATGAGTGAGGTGCATATCGTGTGACTATGTAATCTTAAATAAAGCTTAGCAGACAATAAGAGTGAAACGCTTAAAAGCTCAAGGCCCAGGATATGCACTAAGGCAAGAGGAAACAGTGTGTGCGGTGAGCCAGGTTACTGTGACAGGACAGTGGTAGGCTGTTAGGGCAGTGTGACTTGGTCTATGGTAGTGAAGAGCATTGGCGGGAAGGATATGAGACAGCATAATGGCAAGGCTTACTTAAAAAATAGAAACGCATCTAACTTAGATCAAGCAGATAAAGAAATGTCAATATGACACAGAGGAGAGGTCAGGGTACTTACACATAGTTGTGGAAGGCAGCGTGTGAGGTCGGGATGATCCGAGGAAGCAGCTTGGGAGGTTGTGGTCAAATGAAGTTGATAAGGAAGCAGCGCTTATAAGTAAGTGCAATTTTTTCTTGAAAATTGCTGACTTAGCCTGAAAACAAGGGAAACTTGAGAGGAGGAAAAATTGACATCATCAAGGGGAGGATGATATTAATTTAGGGGCGGTATCGGTACAAGTAGGAAAATAATGGGAAATGGCAAAAGTATGTAAATTAAGGAAGGAGGGACTAAAGTAGCCATACATTGAAAATAATGGGAAATTGCTGGAAATATTTAAATATTGGGGTATAAGTAGTATAAGTAGAGGGGAATTTCTCAGGGATTTTAAAAACCAGCTGCTCTCTTCATAAATGCATGTTGTTGACTGCATGGCTGAATAAAGAAACCTGCTTCTTCTCATCTGCTGACTGAGATCTCCTTTATTTTGGCTAAGTTTTTATAGTTTATTGAGTTCATTGGGTAAGATTATGGAAAGCTAAGAGAAATAGACACAATCTAAAAATTCCACCCGGTGATATGTCCACTCGGAGAGGGCTCTGAGTTCCGACAATTACCCTGCTGAAAGAGGCCACAGTCATCAGGGAATACCGTTTCCATGAAAGGGTGTACATGGTCTGCAACAATGCTTAGGTAGGTGGAACGTGTCAACATCCACATGGATGGCAGGACCCAAGGTTTCCCAGCAGAACATTGCCCAAAGCATGACACTGCCTCAAATCCTTACACAGGTCCATTTTTCCTGCTTCTAACACATCAGCTTTGAGGACAAAATGTTCACTTACTGCCTAATATATCCCACCCACTAACAGTTGAGTGAATTGTACTCAAAGCATTAAATTTTAAATGTTCTAATATAAGATACACAAATTTGTATGGTCCTATCAAGCTGACAAACACATGAACATGATGAATAGGACATGTGACTTTGCATGCTTAAATGATGTACAGCTGTTATCACTTAGGGTGTACTCACTTTTGTTGCTTTTGTTATATATATTTATTTGTTACACCAAGATGCAAAGATGCAGCATTAAGGGAGATGACACGGCAGAATAACTTTAAACATAATATTTATTATAACAAAAATTAAGCAAAACATAATCAGGACATCAGTAGGTAACTTGAATCAAAAACTCAAAGGAATACAAAACATAACATAACGCCACAAAATTGGAGCGCAGCTCTGGCAAACTGCCCAAGAAACAGCGGAGATTTCAGGCAATTCTGACAATACTGACTGACCACAAGAACTCTCTCAGTGCAGTACGATCATGTGACAGTCACGTGACTAGCCGATGCTTAAGTATTCACTATTTCAGGCTAGTTAAGCAATGACAGCAAATGGCTTTTGCTTGAAAAGAAAAAGAAAAAAGAACCTTCACCAGATTTAAACCATTCATGGCTTAAGATGTCTTCAAATGTGGGCCGACATTCAGGTTCCAAGTCCAGGCACCAATTTATCAGATTGTGGCAACCTGTGTGCAGTGATGAGATATTATAGCTAGTGCTTTGACATTTAGATAGATATTAATATTATTCAAAAATCAATTCATCTTGTAATGCCAGTTTCACAAACTTCAGCAGTTCTAAATGGTGATGCTTCTACATTTCCTCACCTTCAGACACGCCGGGAGCGAAGTACATCTTCCTGTAAAAGATGTCGTCCTCATTATGGAAGGGCATGTGTCCGCAGACCAGGTAAAAAAGGAGAACTCCCAGACTCCAAATGGTGGCAGGATATCCGAAATACTCTCCATCGCACACCCACTCAGGTGGAGAGATACTCCAAGTTCCTGAGCAAAAAAGAGAGAAGGAGCACCGTCAGCACTGTTGAAACTTCACTTCGTTCTCTTTGATTCTGTCTCCTACCTATTATGCACTTACCTTCATATTCTGTGTAGGGCGTGTCAGAGAGCAGAGCTCCACAGCCAAAGTCGATTAACTTCACATCCAGCGTGTCAGGGTTGATGAGAAGGTTCTCCGCCTTGATGTCACCATGGAAAACACCGGCTTGACAACAGTGACGAGCGGCTTTAACCACCTGGCTCATGATTTTCTGAGCCAGTGCTTCTGACAATCTGCCGTCGTGATGTTTAAGGAACTGCTGGAGGTCCATGCATGGGCTGGGTCGCTCCAGGACCAAGATGTAGCAATCGGACATCTCGAACCATTCAATCAACTCCAGCACATTGTCGCAAGGAAGCGGCTTGGAGACCTTTTTCATTAGTGCAACTTCCAGGGGAAGGCTGCTTGTTTCTCCAGGCTGAAATACGAACAGATACAGTTAGTCCTGGACTGGAGCGAATTCTTCTAAACTACTGAATCAGAGATGATACAATACGAAGGTATGAACTGGTAATGATTCAGATATCTATTATGGATGATAGGGAATACAATCTGAATGTGAACTGTAAGTTGAAGGTAAGTAGTTTAGGATTATTTTAAATAAATAAATTAGTAAACGGACACATCATTTGGTCTATCAGGTGGGTGTTATTTGGACTCTATGTCGTCTCTGCAGAAGAATCTCAGAAGTAGAAGTTTACTTACAATGGTGATGAATTTATCTTCTGGTTTTTTCTCCACATATTTCAGTGCAACCTGTTCAGACATAAAGAAACATGCACATTCTTATTGTAAAACATGAACAGAACATATACAATTCGTAATTTCTACAGAGTTGTGATCAGAAATAAAATGAATCTATTCCAATAGGCTTCAGACTGGCTTAGCCTCATACTCCCATTTTGCCAACAGTTTGCTGCAATTCTCACTTTGCAGATGATTGACACTAAATAATGCGGTTTCTTTACGTTGACATACATACATAGTTCAGTTACTAAACAGTTCCCTGCAAAAATTATGATTTTTTAACTCGGCTGTTCTGACATAGTGTGTTTTATTTTTGCCCCAGACAATCAGGCAAGTGTTATTGTTTAACCCTGGGATTGTCCCTCATGGACATCGATCATTTTTCAAACGCTTAACAATGGTTACTAAGTGCAAATGGACTGTGGATGTCATGCACAGTCTAATGACCTGTTTGCCATCAGCATTACGGATTCCCGCACGGACTGTCCCGAAGCCTCCTTCACCCAGCATCTCTCCCGGGGTGTACAACAACTCAAACACCTCTGTTAAACAAACAGACCATCATTCAAATCAAGCTGAAATAAGAAAATCTGCAGAAAAGTTATACATTCACTAGCAACACATTACAGCAACGTTTTTGGAAATGGTGGATTCTAACATACCCCATGGCGTGATGATGTTCTCAGGAAGAGGACACAGGTTCTGTACCAGAAAAAAGTATTGTACATACTTAATTCACACGTCATAAATCATACTGGATATGCCTAATATTTGACTGCATGTAATGCAAACACATCTTCAGAAATGAATTAAACAGAAACAGCCTTCACTTTCCTAGAATAGAAGAGTGAAATGAACGTGTTCTACATATTTCTTAGCGTTATTTTTGAGCTGAACATTTCTATAGCCACAGATTACTTTGTGTGTTAATGGGTTGTTAGCTTTACTTCTAGATGATCTCATTGAAAACTATTTTATCAAGGATAATCTCTTTTATTTTGAGCCTCTATGTGATTAGATTTGTGTAATCTCATATAATCAGGTAAGCACACCAATCTCTGTTACTGAGCAGTACAAGCCATGTAATCTGTAATAGCATGTTTCTGCTCGATATATTACGGTCTAATCTCTTCTCACTGACTCACCTTGACATTCTTCTTAGGTTCCTCAAACCACTGGTGGCTGAGGATTTGCTCGTACGTTGGGCGCGAGTGAGGATATAGCTCCAGACACCACTGGATCAGGTCACGGCAACCTGTGTGTAGTGATGAGAGAGACATTTAGTCAGACATTCTAGATTTTGGAAAATCAATTAATATGATTCATTTATTGTGAAAGGCAAGTTTTCCAACATTACTATACATATCTAAACTTGATGTGTTTGGACTTTCTCACCTTCGGACAGGTCGTTAGCAAAGTGCAAGTCCCGGGCAACGATGTCCTTCTCGCACCAGAAGGGCAGTTCTCCACATACCATGTCAAACAGTAGAACTCCCAGACTCCAGACGGTAGCATGATCACCCATATACTCGCCCTCACATATCCACTCAGGTGGGAAGTAAACTCTAGTTCCTGAGTGAAAAAGACAGAAGGAGCAACGTCACAAAAATGGTTCTCCACTGCATGTTTTTATTCTTTCCAAGACCTATGATGTGCTTACCTGCATAATATCTGTAGGGGGTGTCCTGCAGCAAATCACCACAGCCAAAGTCTATCAGCTTCAGCTGGTGTGTGTCGGTGTTGATGAGAATATTCTCCGGCTTGATGTCACGGTGCAGGACACCACATTCAGAGCAGTGGCGAGCGGCCTGAACCACCTGACGCATGATGTGTTTTGCCAGTGATTCAGACAGTCGCCCTTTGTGACCTTTTAGGAATTTTCGGAGGTCTGTGCAGGGGATTGGTCTCTCCAGGATCAAGATGAAGCAGTCCGACATCTCGAACCACTCGATCAGCTCCAAGACATTTTCATGGCAATATGGCTTGGACACCATTTGCATTAAAGCAACTTCCAGAGGAAGGCTGTTTGTCTCTCCAGGCTGAAATATAAACAGACACACTTAGCATGGGTGCGGCGTGATTAGGTCTAAATTATGGTAAACAGAAATGTTACAGTATAAAAGGCTTGGATTAGTAATTGACACATAATTCCACACATAACCTCAGAAGTAAAGGAAGTTTACTTACAATGGTGATGAAAGCTTCATTCATTTCCTTCCCCACGTATTTAATGGCAACCTGTTCGCATATACAACACAATTACATTCTTATAGAAAACCTCACTAAGACATATAAGTTGTGATGAATTGTGTCGATTAGTGCAAATGAACTGTAGATGTGCAGTCCGCTTACCTGTTTTCCGTCAGCATTACGGACTCCTGCACAGACGCTCCCGAAGCCTCCTTCACCCAGCAGCTCTCCCGGAGTGTACAGGGACTCAAACACCTCTGTTAAACAAATATACAATCATTCAGTAACAAATAAGAAGTGTGTCGTCTTGAAAAATCAATCTGAAATCATCTTTTCAGCTACCTAAGCTCTGATCCCTTCTGTCTCTTACCCAAAGACTAACGTACACTTTATATAAATATGACCATATTAAATTCAAACCTTTTAATAAACCTTTTCAGGCAAAATATATGAAGCTGATTAGACTGTTTTGGCCCAGTGTAATGTGTTAAAGATCTGACAGACGTGTGCTAAAAATCTTTACCGGACTTTAAATCATTACTGTAAATTCTTTGCTGTGTGATTCTTTAGGTACAGTTTTATGTCCAAATGGTGGATGAACATACCCCATGGTGTAATGTGGCCTTCCTGACGTGGACGCTGGAGACTGAACATCTCACTAGTCATGAGGCCACGTTCGGAGTTCTTCAGCTTATACACTCCGTCCGCGTACAGCTGACGAAGGTTTACCAGCCACTCCGGTTCTTCTTCCTTCCCTTGGTGTAGCTTCTCAGACAGCTACGAGACAGACAGGGAAAATAAACCGACTAAATATTTTGTATATAAAACCTTGGAATCATTTTACAAGTATCAATAATCATATTTACCGCAATGGTCATTTTCATCGTGGTCTTGGTGATTTGCCGTGGTAAAGTAGCAATTGCTGTAGCGATGGCCTCGCAGTACTCGAGGGCTTGGTCGAAATGGCCGAGCTCGGCTAGCCTGCTGGCGTGATAGCACTTGAAGATCTAAGACAGACGGAGTCATTCCATCTTAGCAAAAAAGTTCATCCTTAAGTTTGGTAAAAAGAATATTAAAAAGGAATAAAAAGAGGAATTCTAACTTGGAAATTTGGCTGGGGAAGCCCTGTGGTCAGCGAGCATATGTATTCATACACCTCCGTTCGTTCAATTGCTTCCCTTATGGCTGATTGCCTGATTGGCAGACTGTACAAAGAGAAAAGTGTCTTAGTAGCAAGTCAGAAGAATAATCATACCCAAGCGCTCTCACACACGAACACACACACACAATACCTGTTACAGCCAATGAGCTCAAAGCTGGGGCTCTGTAAAATCTGCAACTCCTCCGTTGCAGCTACGTAGCACAGCTGTGCAGCATAGGTCAGTCCTCTGGAGTCTGCAGATGAAAGACCAAACATGCATGTAAGGATTTGGGTCAGTGCAACAGTCCAGAGTTCATGATCCGATCACAACATGTGAAGTTCCTAGAATATTGTTTATGTTATCCATACCAAGGTCCTGTCCCATTTGAATCAGAGCATCCAATATCTCGTCTTCTGGGTCGGCAGAGCACAAAAGTTTCGCCAGAGAAAGACACCAGCTATCTTGGTTCTTAACCGCTCTCTGTAGATAGAATTGGCACATTAGACAGCAACAAATAAAGCAAAAACAACACAAAAAATAGACAGATGGTGATGCTGATGCATTAATAAACAAAGGTATAGCTAATATAACATATTACAACATAAAATGACAAGTTTATACCCTTTTCTTCAGAAGCCTGTAGTTCTTGAAAAGGACAGTTGCAGCATCTGCCAGCTCTGCTTTCTGTAAAAGAAACATGCTTAACTTCCATCACTACTCTAGACACAGTATATTTATTCATGCTGACAAATTTAGCTTATTAAATCTCTTGCTGCTTTTATTGTGAGTAATTTTGCTGTGAAAGTCAACTAAAACGCTTACTCCATTTTTGCTGCAACGCAGCTCCATCACCTTCCAGAAGAAATAGGTCTCCTTCTGGTCAGGTTCCTCCACCTTTTGTAGGCACTCCTGGGATTTCCTCTGGATAAAACGCATCACGTCCTCCATCTGGATCTTACTGCTGTAATGGATGGATACAGATTAGTGAACAGTTAGTGAACAATTAGTGAAGAAGTACACCTTGATCAGCTGATGATATGTTTCCAAACATTCCTGCTGAATGTTCAGTTTGTGTGTGTGTGTGTGTTATCTCAGAGGAGAAATAAGCACTCACCTCATCAGAGGACCCGGAAAAAAGATGTCCTCCCCATCAGACAGGTAGTTGTCATCACCTTGTAAGAGGTTGCTTTCTCTCTCATGATGAGGAATTTGAACAGCAGGGTTGCTCTGCATTTTTGTCCACTGTCATTTTTGTTAATTTTGTTATTAACTGTGGAACACCATAAATACATTTGGTTATTTATTTATTTGCTTTTTATATAATTCAACTTGTGTTTAAATTATTTTGTCCACCTCTGGACGAATTCATCAGACTCGCAGACGATATTTGCTTAAAGTAATATACGTTCTCCCATTGAAAAAAGAAATATGCCGATTCATCAATTTTTTATAGTCAGATGTGAGTGAGGACATAAGACTTTCTGATATGTAATTTCAATACAAAACAATTTCACTGAATAGCAGTTAGGGGATGTACACTGATCAGGCATAACATTATGACCACTGACAGGTGAAGTGATTATCTCTTCATGGCCCCTGTTAGTGGGTGGGATATATTAGGCAGCACGTGAACATTCTGTCCTCAAAGTTGATGTGTTAGAAGCAGGAAAATGGGCAAGCGTAAGGATTTGAGTGAGTCTGACAAGGGACAAACTGTGATGGCTAGACGACTGGATCAGAGCATCTCCAAAACTGTAGCTCTTGTGGGGTGTTCCCGGTCTGCAGTGGTCAGTATCTATTAAAAGTGGTCTATGGAAGGAGCAGTGGTGAACCGGTGACAGGGTCATGATTGGACAAGGTTCACTGATGCACGTGGGGAGCGAAGGCTGGCCTGTGTGATCCGATCCAACAGACGAGCTACTGTTGCTCAATTTGCTGAAGAAGTTAATGCTGGTTCTGATAGAAAGGTGTCAGAATACACAGTGCATCAGTTTGTTGTGTATGGGGCTGCATAGCCACAGACCAGTCAGGGTGTCCATGAGACCCCAGGAACTCCCTACCACAATAGGTTCATGATCAAGGTATGGAACAGTAGAAAACATCACCCGACAGAAACTCAAAAATACAATTCTTTATTACAATCAAGGGATACAGGAAAGAATAAAAAAATAACCAGGGTCCAAAGTCCATGCTCAGTAGCAGTCCGGAGTTAAAACAGTCTCAGCCTGGCATCAGAAATCACAGGCACCGTCCTTTTACCCTCAGTTCCCCAATAAAGGCCATGGGAATGGTGATGCTGATGCTGGAGACAGCACTTAATATCCACACAGATCTTTCAGTCTACTCAATAACACTAGTATACCCTAAAAAATCAAATCGGCCGATCTAATCATTTATTTAATAAAATCATCCAACCCCGCTATCCAGTCTGGTGTAGTCATGCGCAGAAGAATCCCGTCAGTGTTCGCTCTCGTCTCGCAGCACGCGCAGTAGACTCCCGCAAACATTCATCCACCCATCACGCGTGCTGCTCGCCCACGGTGCTCCACGAACCGATAACCCTTCCGGCATTACTGCCACGCTGTATACAGAGCACTCCTTATTGGAAACGCTGGCGCAGAATCATCTCCATCTCCATCTCCATCTCCATCTCCATCTCCCCCTCCTCCTCCTCCTCCTCCTCCTCTCGTTAAGCCAGTTCCATTTCCGCTCACACGGTGCTGCCACTTCACACCTGTCCCCAATCACAACTGCTCTTTTATAGAAAAGCACTCTAACTCCGTCGTCCAATCCCATCGTTAGTCCAATTAATTTAAATAAGCATGTGTCTTGGAATACTGCCTACAAACAGAAAAAGAAAATACACAGCAACCCACACAAAAGCAAAACAACCCAAAGCAAACGCATGCACAAAAAAAGCACATATACACAAACACAAAACAAAACACCATGCAACACAACCAACTCTCTCCCCATCACACTAACAGGAGCGTTAATATGTCTCTGTTTGCTCGAACGTCCGATATAGATCATGATAGGCAAGAAATACAACAATAAATCAATGGTCAGTGCTTAATACTTTCAGTATGTGAGTGTCTTTCAGGTTGTTTGCTTAACGTTGACGTCATCAGGGTGACAGCGTCATCAGGCCCCAGCGTCACGAGAAAAAAACGCTTTGAGATTTAAACCAATACAAATTTAAACAGTAACAACGTCATTCAGCGACTTTCAAATCAACGGCATTCAGAGACTTTCAAGAGAAGAGATCGTGGATTGACTTTCTCCTGAGGACTACTACAACTACAACAAAGAAGAAGAAGAAGAAGAAGAAGAGATCGTGGACTGAATTTCTCCCGAGGATCACCAACGAAGACGAGGATGAACTACCACCACTACAGCGAGGAGCCTTGCGACGCGATCATCGAGGCTGGAGGCGTTTATTTCCCGGTGCACCAGCAGGCGATGTTGGACTTGAGCCCAACATTTTTCAGGTAAGGGTAAAAAATCACCACAGAGAAAAAGTGCTATCTACAGATTACCCTCGCTAACTGTTTCTTAGCTCGTGTTTTATCGCTGATTTTGAGCTTATACTAATGTTAGGTCATTTTTTGTGCTTGTCGCTGTCATAATTATAATTATGAACTTTTTCAACTTTAATAATGCTGGAGATCAATACGGCTAAATCGCCGATTCCCGTTTACTCACTACACGTTTGTCCCAACAAAAAGACTCGACCTGAGAGCCTGAACTTTGTTTATTTTAATACATACATATTGGAGTAACTCATAGTTTTTGTCTTTTTTTTCTATATATTTCAGTGATCTGTTCGCAAAGGGCCCCACTGAATTCTCGGTGTACACCGTCCATAATGTGTCTGTGAACATCATGAGGTCCATCATCCAGTATGCTTACTCCAAGAAGATAAACATCACGCGGAGAAACGTGAAGGATCTGTTGGCGGCAGCTGAATACCTGTCCGTGAGCGACATTGTTCAGCTCTGCAAACAGTTTCCGGAGAAGCAGCACTGTGAAGAGGACAGCTGTGACACGACGGAATCGCCTGCTACCCACTTCTGGCCTGATGTTCCACCATGGGAGAGGAGCCTGCTGTACAAGCTTGGTGTTTTTCCACCAAGTGCATATGAGCCAAATGCCAGTCCACCAAGTGCATATGAGCCAAATGCCAGTCCACCAAGTGCATATGAGCCAAATGCCAGTCCACCAAGTGCTTATGAGCCAAATGCCAGTCCACCAAGTGCTTATGAGCCAAATGCCAGTCCACCAAGTGCTTATGAGCCAAATGCCAGTCCACCAAGTGCTTATGAGCCAAATGCCAGTCCACCAAGTGCATATGAGCCAAATGCCAGTCCACCAAGTGCTTATGCACCAAGCGCTAATGGACCAAATGCTTATGGACCAAATGCTTATGGACCATTTGCTTTTCCACCAAGCACTTATGGACCATTTGCTTCTGGACCAAATGCTTATGGACCATTTGCTTTTCCACCAAATGCTTATGGACCATTTGCTTCTGGACCATTTGCTTATGGACCAAATGCTTATGGACCAAGCGCTTATGGACCATTTGCTTCTGGACCATTTGCTTTTCCACCAAATGCTTATGGACCATTTGCTTCTGGACCATTTGTTTATGCACCAAGTGCTTATGCACCAAGCACTCATGGACAATTTGCATATGCACCATGTGCTCCTGCACCAAGTGTTTATTGCCACCGACAGCAGCGCATTACTTTCTGTTACTCTTCCCGCAGACAGCGTCAAACACCGTACTCGCGTCCGTCTCTTAGGAACAGAAACCAAGCTGGCACATTGCATGAAATCATGCATACATATACATATACTTACACATATTAAACCTATTACTGTATATATATTAGTTTAAATATCAAAGATCTGCCACATGTAAAGTAATATATATGTAATGTAATTTTTTTTCTTTCTGCAGCTCCATTTCAACTTTTTAGATATTTTCTCCACAGGTAGGTATAAATAAATTTTGTTATATTTTAGCTAACACTGTATTTAAATCTGTCTTTTCTTTTTTAACAGGTCTGCAGGACTTAAGGACATCATCTTTAGCCTGTATAGAATTTGTATCTTTTCCCATATCAATCCCACCACCCCAATTACCCCCTCATCCCTCTTTGTAGATATCCCTCTTATCTTATATATCATCTGTAAATAGTTCTATATCTGTAAATAGTTTTTTCTTTTAGTGTAGTGTCTATATAGATGAAGTCAATAAAAATATTTTATTAGCATCTATTGAAGCCTCATTCTGATCATTTCTATTCATTAATATACAGTGTTCCTTTAAAAAGCAACCCAAACACACAAAATGAATTTCTCATTAATGTAAATATATAATAATCCTTTTTAAAGAATGACTGAAACTGTGAGTTATTCACTAAAATGTGAAAAATGAAAAATAACAAAATTCAGATTTTTATAGCCTACACAAATTTGAGAGCCAGCCTGTAGAAAAATCTGATTATAGATTGTAATTGTAGAAACCAACAATCTGTGATTTTCTGTGTATAGAGCTGAAGTTTTTACTGATGCAAAATTACTCCTTAAACCTTACTGTCTGCTGTAGGTGGCACATTCATAGTAGGGGAATTATTATTATTATTATTATTATTATTATTATTATTATTATTATTATTTGGAAATCTCTCCTAGCTTCTAAAGAGTTCATGTTATAATTACATGTGTTTTCACCTCATAATTATAATATTTTCACCAAGGCATCTTTTGTGAATGTGGTCAACAGCAAGCAGGAAATTACATATGGTTTATTTAGCTTTTTCATGAGGTTATAAATTTGTCATGACATATTATTTATACACATATTTATCATGCATACAGCGATCAGCTTCAACATAAAAAACACAGGCGTAATACTCTGTAGATCCTCCACCAAAAACAGCTCTGACCCCTCGAGCCATGGACTCCACAACACCTCTGAAGGTGTGCTGTGGCATCTGGCACCAAGATATTAGCAGCAGATCCTTCAAGTCTTGTAAGCTGGGAGGTGGGACCTCAATGAATCAGACTTGTTTGTCTAGCACAGCCCACAGATGGTCTGTTGGATTGAGATCTGGGGAATTTGAAGGCCAAATCAACACCTTCTGGAGATGCTCTGACCAAGTCATCTAACCATTACAATCTGGCCCATGTCAATTTGCTCAGATCCTTACACTTCCAATAATCTTAATTTATTCTGGTAGCTACTTCATTTATTCTGGCAACAATCAGACATAACATTATGACCACCTGCCTAATATTGGGTTGATCCCCCTTTTGCTGCTAAAACAGCCCTGACCCAACGAGGCAGGGACTCCACTAGATCTCTGAAGGTGTGCTGTGGTATCTGGCCCTAAGATGTTAGCAGCAGATCCTTAAAGTCCTGTAAGTTGCAAGGTGGGACCTCCATTAATTGGACTTGTTTGTCCAGCACATCCCACAGATGCTGGATTGGACTGAGATCTGAGGAATTTGGGGGCCAAGTCAACACCTCAAACTCATTATTGTGCTCATCAGTGCAAAGAACCCTAAAGTGGAAATAAAAATGTCCTTATACAGTTAAACCTGATCAATTATCTATAGCTGTTAATACATCCACCTGGTGTCATGCTATTACCTGCTTCATATTACTTGTAAAGGTGGGGGTGAAAAAGCTTACAGCACCTGGTATTCCCAGGAGGTCTACCCTCCAACTTCTAACCAGGTCCAACCCTGCATAACTTCTGAGATCAGACGAGATCAGGCGTTCTCAGGGTGGTGTGGCTGTAAGCGAGAGATGACCCGCACTACTGGCTCTTTGTAGTGTATGACGTAGACAACACCTTTCTCTCACTTCCTAATTTGCTGTTGTACAGAGAGAACAACCTCTTCATCTAAACTAACATTTCTGTCTCACCTCCTGCAACACACACACAAACACATGGCTCTTCACCTCTTGGGATTCCTACCACTTAATGTCATGTTACTCCGCTTAATTTCTCCAAATATTTAAACGGGCACGTTGTATCTCAGCTTCTTGCTTTATTTTAATGCCACATATACGACTTCTTAATCACTTTAAATAACACATAAGATAAAGAAAGAGAAAGAAAGGTGACTGAGAACAGACTATTACCACTTCATCCACAAATACTTTGCTTGCTTCAATTTTTTGCGTTAAAAACAATTCAGATCAACAATTTAAAAGCCGCTAAAACTACGAGAGCCGCATGCCTTTTTTTCTTTGCACTGCACACAAAGGCACAGAAAGCACACTATGTTGTTAATATTTGTCAGGACATCATGGATGTCACAGCTCTGCTGACAGCAGTTTTCTCTAGTTTTCCCATCATCCTTAAAGAAACTACTTGTTAATGTTCCAAATGTTTTGGTACACTGTTACTATAAAATAAATGATTGGACCTCAGTTACTTTTTGGCTTTACTTATTTTTTGTTAGTTTAGCTTACTTAAAAACACTTTAAAAAGCTGCAGGTTAATTATCGGCAAAGTGATTCCCCGCGAAGTGAACTACACAGGGAGCAGGATGTACACTTTAAAGTGCACTGCGACACGGGCCGAGAAATCGGCAATCCATTGCTCTTCCTGTAATAGCCCGGATGTTAAGACCTGAATTTTTTTCAACCTGAATTTTAATACCTGAATTTCCTGTAAATCCTGTAAGGATTTTTTTCATTCACATCAAATTGCAAATTGACAAGTTTTTATTCAGTTCATGTGATTCAATATGCTATTTTGCTTTCAGGAATTTTGGCACTATTATACTTCCATACCTCGTGAAAAAAAATACACATAAAAAAATAAAACACGCAAATCACAGAATTGAAAACACAATTTAAAAAATAAAACAAACAAAAAAAGAAGAAAAAATATTAAAAACAGACATTTTTTTTGCTTACTTTACACGGATGTTTGTTCTTTCTGCTACTTTTTGCTCGTCATTAAATTTTCTGTTTATTCACGCTTCACTTTTCTGAGTTTTATGCAGATTAAGTGGCGGGATAAAAGTCTGCATTGGTCCACTGCTTCTCAACCTACTGCCCTTCTCTAGCCAATCAGTAAAGTGACGTCACTGACTCTGCCGGTTAGTGTTTGAACCTGTCTTGAGTAAGTGAGAAGATGGGCGATTACACACAGCTACATGTAATCCATATCAATGTATACGTTAGTTAGATGCCTTAATTGCCCAAGGAATTAGTTGTAATATGTCTAAAATGGTCCTTAAATGTTCCAGTTGTTTTGTGCAGGTGTGGAGGACATGGTGCTTTCTTCCTAGAGGAGCAGAGTGTTGGGGTCGTGCTTACAAAGACTGAGTGGATGCTGTGGTCACAGTTTAGGACAGACATTGAACCAGACTCCCCATCCCAAATTAGTTTTAAACTGTGTGAGGCAAATTGTGGAATAAATCTGTTTTAATTACATTTATAGTATCACTCTACAATGCTTACATCTAATAACCCTAAATCCTTCTGCAGCTTTTATGGTGGCATGCAACTCCATAATGATGTTGATCTATCTCTAGCACACAGACAGAAATAAAGAGTCTAGAAATAATTTCTAATTTAAAGACTTATTTTCAGTTGACAGATTTTTGACTCTGACAAGAAGCCATTGTTATAATATGAATAAACATCTCTCCCTCTCTCTGGCATTAATATACAACATTAACAGTCACTACTTTAATAAACTTCATTTTCTTTCTTTCTTTTTTTCAATATAGGCCAGAACTAGCAGTAACAGCCCTGGACACAGAATTATAAAAACTGCAGCAAGACACTACTGCAATGGGCAGAAACAGAAGTGCAGAGTCAAATACTTTAAAACCAAATCAAACAAATCAAACGTACATCTTTTATCAACAAGAACGCTACTGTAATGGCAGTCCTGAACATTCTGACTAAAGCTTTTATCTTTCCTGGTTTCTGGATGCAGTGTTTATTCTTCTTTTTCCACAGACAGTCTGCATCCTGAAACTATCAGGTAAAGAGCTATAAGTGTCATAAAAAGTAATACAGCAGACTTTCATATACTCATATAAAACTGCAAATCTAGCTATTATTAACGGTCATCTTGAAAATATTGCACAGGGAATCTATGCTTCAGTACAGCACCAGCATGCACTTGGCCATGTTCTGATCAGTGAATGTCCGTCTCTGATCCTGGTGCCCCTTGATCCTGTATCTGACTGACCTGAGCCTGTGGACACGGTGATACAGGACTCTGATTAAGAGTCTGGGTTAATACAGTAACAATAACGCTATGCTAATGATGGTATAATGATACACTTGTCCAGTTTATTTAAATATTCTTTAGCATAACAAGAGGTAACAGGAGGTTTGACACGATACTACAATAGACACACATAAGAAGCTTTAAGCATATTAATTGACTCTATGCACGACTACTTCCGCATTTCGTCTCAGTTGCTCCACAACTTCCAGTGCTGTGCCAGAAGTGTTTTTTACCCATCGTTTCAATGAGAGCTACCAACATGGCATTTTACACTCGCTGCATGCAAGAACTTCCACAGATATTACAGTGAACGATGTCCATCGAATTTTAAGATTAGCATTGGTCACTCCTTCAAGTAAAAAGGAGAAGGCCTTCAGATTGTATGTTTCCAGTTATATCGACCACTTTGAAGGTACATGTTCTCAAGCTAACGAGCTAATGTTAGCTAGTTTGGTTTGTGACACAGCATACTCTTAGTGTCAGTGTTTTGTTTACTTAACCTTTTTAAAATCTTCTGTTTTTAGTTTCACTAATGTTATGTTAATACGATCTGTATGACACTTTAAAGCTATAAATGTCACATTTTTCAGTTTCTGAAAAGCATCAGGTGACCGGAGAGATCAGCGTGAGGGTGACTTGTGTCAGATCTATGAGGAAGACAGAGAAGCCACAATGTTGTAAAGTTATTTATATTTATATGTTTACAGAAACACTGTATTAAAGTTATATATATTTAATAGTGTTTCAGTAACCATGTAAATATATATAACTTTAATAGTGTTTCTGTAAACATGTAAAGTCATTTATATTTACATGTTTACAGAAACGCTGTATCAAAGTTTTTTATATTTACATGTTTACAGAAATGCTGTATCAAAGCTATTTATTTACAGACACATTATTAAAAATGTTTACAATTACTCAACTGCGGTTGCGGGTCTGCGGTTGTGAGGCCGGTTGGATGTACTGCCAAATTCTCAGAAACGCCTTTGGAGACGGCTTATGGTAGAGAAATGAACATTCAATTCACGGGTGGTCAACAGCTCTGGTGGACATTCCTGCAGTCATCATGCCAATTGCACGCTCCCTCAAAACTTGCGACACCTGTGGCATTGTGCTGTGTGATAAAACTGCACATTTTAGAGTGGCCTTTTATTGTGTCCAGCCGAAGGCACACCTGTGCAATAATCATGCTGTCTAATCAGCACCTTGATATGCCACACCTGTGAGGTGGACGAATTATCTCGGCAAAGGAGAAGTGCTCACTAACACAGATTTAGACAGATTTGTGAACAATATTTGAGAGAAATAGGCCTTTTGTGTACATAGAAAAAGATACTTAGATCTTTGAGTTCAGCTCATGAAAAATGGGGACAAAAATCTCCAGTATTGTTCTAGAATATAGAAAATAAATCCCTAAACAAAAAACACTGAATTAAAAGGTGTGTCCAAACTTTTGACTGGAAGTGTATATACATACATATACATTATATATATATATATCTATATACATATATACACATATGTGAATAATACAAAAAATTCTCAATTATCAGAAATATTGACAGAAATAATCCATCAACTCAATTATTTGAGTGGATTACATCATGAAGTCCAATTAAGCAGATTTTTTTTAAATCAAAAATTGCTAATTTTTTCCCCCTTTCTTAAACCTTCAAAAAATTAGCCACTTAATCAGGCGTTGTTTGACCACAAGAAACACCGGTCCCGTTGCCTTATGGGATAGTATTTCTGTCGTGCAGCATCACGGTGGCAGAGCAGTAGGTCATCCTCTACTGCTGTATTTCTCGTCTACTGATTTAATAATACTGATCAAATCCACACTACACTGCTATACAGGCTTTGGTCTACTTTATAGCAGGGGAGGAGAGATTTGCTTTCACATGAAATTTGAAAAGTCTTGTGAGAGTCTCATTCAATTCAATTCAAGATTCAATTCAATTCAAGATTCAAGAAGCTTTATTGTCATTTCAACCACATAAAGCTGACGCAGTACATAGTGAATTGAAATAACGTTTCTCCTGGACCTGGTGCTACATAAACATACAACAACAAAGAGTTCAACACAAAAAAACAACACCACAGAGCTAGGACAGAAGTTTGTCTTAGCCACGTAAAGTGCACAGTGTGCAGCTAGGTGCAAACAGAGCATAGACAAGACAGTGCAAAAGACAATAAATACAAGAAAGACAACACAAAAAGAACACAGGACACTTAGCGCCGAAAAAGAAAGAAAAGAACATGTGTAATGGAATGTAAGTGAAATAAAATAAGATAAAATGAAATGATGTAAAAAAAAATATTGTGCAGCAGCGGTTGAGGTAGTGCAAATAGAAATAAACAAATACAACTATAGCAGCAGATGACAGGTGGAGGTAGTGCAATAAGTAATGAACAATATAAATTATGTGTGCGTGTGTGTGCGCATCCACACAGTCAAGAGAGAGAGTGTGTGTGTATATGTGTGTGAGAGAGACAGAGAGTTGTATACAGTTCAGTCCTGAGTGAGAGTGTGTGTGTGTGTGTGCTATTTTTATTAGTCATTATTCCAAATGATGTAATAATGATATAGTCTAGGACAGATATGTTACAAACTTGTTGTTTTAACCTGTTTAGAAACATTGTATAAAGAGATAAAATGTATAGTATTAGAAAAAAAAATAAGAAAAAGCATAAAAATAGTGCCTTCAGAATGGACAGAATAAACATACACATAGAAATATAAAAACAGGGGAAAGGGTAGCAGAGACCTGGGTGATGGAACCAAAAGAAAGGCTAGTGGTGTAGATGAGTGCGTCGGGTACGTGAGATGGGGGTGGTGACCTTTGGAGTCTCACTCTCTGCCATGACAGCATCTTAAAAAAAAGAAAAAAGAAAGAAGCACAATTATGAATTTAGCTGTATGTGTCACAGATCATACACCCAGTTTACACAATATAAAACATTATACAATTATCCCACAAACAGATATAGTGACAAAAAAATAAGTCAGAATATTTCATTTTGATATAGAAAGTCAGTTCTCCCTCTGTAGCAGCTCTCTCAGTAAGGTAATATCAGATGCATGCCACTGCTATGCTGAGGACACTCAACTCATTCTCTCCTTTGCTCTCTGCTGTTCATCCATGGAGATCCATACGTTAGGATTTTGTGATCTCCCTGGACAACTCTCAGATCACAATCTGTTCACCCACCCCTGGGGTAGACCCAGACAACTAAACAGCCTTCTCACCTCACATTCCTAAACTGAGTCACACCGGTTTCTCCCTAATATCAGGAGGATTTGACCATTTCTACATTTCCATACAGGTAACTCAGGTGCTTGTCCAGTCCCTTGTTGCTATTCTGGTCCATTCTGGTGTACAGGTTTTCTCAAATTATTAAAGACTGGAGCTTTGCACTGCCATCTCACCTTCTTCCTCCTCTTCTTCGTCACTGCTAAAGGTGATGACTGTTTTGGGGCGAGCATGGGAGGTTTTGGGGGTCACCAAGTCACTGTCATCCATCTGGGATTTCCCACGACCTGCAAGATGTTATTTTCAAGATGTTATGGTGACATGCAGAATGTGTCACATTAATTATTTGCCCTGGATGCGCATTAAAGAATATAGATAAGAATATAAAGAATATACATATTTAAAAGAAGGGATAACCCCTGCCTTGTGTAGAATGTTAGTCAGGCATTCAGACGGTACCAAGAGGTGCGAAAATAAGCTGCAGTTGATGTGTCTATAAATAAACCAGGCACACAGAAAGTGTGTGAGGGAAATCATTTTGAGAAACAGCAATGTGTCATCTTACCTCGTGTTGGTCTGCGAGCACTCTTGGGCACAGGAGTGTTTTTCTGCTTTTCCAGCTGCTGCTCTCGCTCTTCATTTTCCACATCTTCCAGACCTTTTGTATGCACTGCTGTTAACTTCTTCTCAAACTCCTCTACCTGAGCCTGTGGCATTAGAGGACAGCAATAAGACATTCAATTAAATTGGAGCATAAACAGTTTAGCAAACATTTATAATCAAAATGACACTTTACATATAGTTTGAAAGGTAAGGATAATTGTAAATAGAGTGCTATGAAAATGTATTTTAAAGGTTTTTCATTATTTTGTGGTTTCCATTTTGCATTTAAACCTTTGTTTTTTAATATATGGTTTTAACAAAATCTATTCATTTTAATGGAATCACCAACATCTTGCAATCACCTCAATAACAGCATCAGCTGAAGATTATATCAGAGGTATTCAAATGTGGGTGTGTGCAGGGGAGTACAGTTAAAGACGTTAAAGAATAAATAGAATTTACCATCAGACTTATTGATTTTGCCAAAGAGCTCTAAATTTTAACTCTAGAGTACACTGGAACTCAAAAATATCCACCCCCACCGACGCAAAAACAAAATCCATCAATGTGTTCATCTTATCTTTCATTAAAAGCATTTAGTTATTGTTAAACAAAATTAATTGGGGAAAACAAGTGTCAAATCTAACTTAAATAATTTTAATGGTAATGATTTTTGGATAGTGCTTTAAAATGTGCAGCCTATATGCGTTGATCTCCTTATCTAGCCATGGGGTCACAGTCCAGTGACTTCTGTGCCGGTGCCAAGCCCAGATAAATAGAGAGGGCTGCATCAGGAAGGGCATCCGGCGTAAAACATTGCCAAATTTAACCATGCGAATCGTCAGGACTCTAAATTTCATACCGGATCGGTCGAGGCCCGGGTTAACAACGACCGCCATCGGCGCCGTTGACCTACAGGGCGCTCATGGAAATTGGGCTACTGTTGGTCAAAGAAGTAGAGGAGGAAGGAGAGTGTGCAGACAGAGAAAGAAGAGGAAAGGTAAGAGTGTAGGACTGAGAATAGGAACTCTGAATGTTGGTGCTGTGACAGGGAAAGGTAGAGAGCTGGCTGATATGATGGAGAGAAGGAAGGTGGATATACTGTGTGTACAGGAGACCAGGTGGAAGGGTAGCAAGGCTCATAGTATAGGAGCAGGATTCAAGCTGTTTTATTATGGTGTGGATAGTAAGAGAAATGGGGTAGGTGTGGTCCTGAAGGAGGAGTTTGTGAGGAATGTTCTGGAGGTGATGAGAGTGTCAGACAGGGTGATGAGTCTGAAGTTTGAGATTGAAGGGGTGATGTTGAATGTTGTTAGTGGTTATGCCCCACAGGTAGGTTGTGAGTTAGAGGAGAAAGAGAGATTCTGGAGTGAATTAGATGAGGTGATAGAGACTATTCCAACAGGTGAGAGAGTGGTGATAGGAGCAGATTTTAATGGACATGTTGGTGAGGGGAACACAGGTGATTAGGTGGTGATGGGCAAGTTTGGAGTTAAGGAAAGGAACCTTGAAGGACAGATGGTAGTGGACTTTGCTAGGAGGATGGACATGGCTGTGGTTAACACTTATTTTCAGAAGAGGGAGGAGCATAGAGTGACTTACAGGAGTGGAGGTAGGAGCACACAGGTAGACTACATCCTATGTAGAAGAGGCAATCTGAAAGAGATTAGTGACTGTAAAGTGGTAGTGGGAGAGAGTGTAGCCAGACAGCATAGGATGGTGGTGTGTAGGATGACTTTGATGGTCTGTAAGCAGAGGTCAAAGATAGAGATGGAGAAGAAAACCAAGTGGTGGAAGCTGAAAAAGGAGGAATGTTGTGAGGAATTTAGACAGAAGTTGAGGCAGGCTCTGGGTGGTCAGGTAGTGCTGCCAGATGACTGGGAAACTACAGCAGAAGTGATCAGGGAGGCAGGAAGAAAGGTGCTGGGTGTGTCATCTGGAAGGAGGAAAGAAGATAAGGAGACTTGGTGGTGGAATGAGGAAGTTCAGGATAGTATTCAAAGGAAGAGGTTAGCCAAGAAGAAGTGGGACATGGACAGGACCGAAGAGAATAGACAGGAATACAAGGAGTTACAGCACAGAGTGAAGAGGGAGGTGTCTAAGGCCAAGCAGAAGGTGTATGATGAGTTGTACACTAGGTTAGACACTAGAGATGGAGAGAAGGACTTGTATAGGTTAGCTAGGCTAAGGATGTGTGGCAAGTTAGAGTTATTAAGGATAGAGATGGAAAGGTGCTCACAAGTGAGGAGAGTGTACAGAGGAGATGGAAGGAGTAGCCTGCTTTGAAGAGCTGATGAATGAGGAAAATGAGAGGGAACAAAGAGTAGAAGGGGTGAACTCTGTGGAACAGAAAGTAGATAAGATTAGAAAGGATGAAGTCAGGAAGGCTTTGAAGAGGATGAAAAGTGGAAAGGCAGTTGGTCCTGACGACATCCCGGTGGAGGTCTGGAAGTGTCTAGGAGAGGCGGCAGTGGAATTTTTAACTAGTCTGTTTAACAGGGTTTTAGAGAGTGAGAAGATGCCTGAGGAATGGAGAAGAAGTGTATTAGTGCCGATCTTTAAGAATAAGGGTGACATGCAGAGTTGCAGCAACTATAGGGGGATAAAGTTGATGAGCCATACAATGAAGCTATGGGAAAGAGTAGTGGAAGCTAGGTTAAGGAAGGTTGTGGAAATTTGTGAGCAGCAGTATGGCTTCATGCCCAGAAAGAGCACAACAGATGCAATTTTTGCTCTGAGAATGCTGATGGAGAAGTATAGGGACGGTCAGAGAGAGTTGCACTGTGTGTTTGTAGACTTGGAGAAAGCGTATGACAGGGTGCCAAGAAAAGAGCTGTGGTACTGTATGAGGAAGTCAGGAGTAGCAGAGAAGTATGTCAGAGTGGTGCAGGACATGTATGAGAGGAGCAGGACAGTGGTGAGGTGTGCTGTAGGCCAGACAGAGGAGTTCAGAGTGGAGGTGGGACTGCATCAGGGATCGGCTCTGAGCCCCTTCCTGTTTGCTATGGTGATGGACCAGTTGTCAGAGGAGGTCAGACAGGAGTCTCCTTGGACAATGATGTTTGCAGATGACATTGTGATCTGTAGTGAGAGCAGGGAGCAGGTGGAGGAAAACCTGGAGAGGTGGAGGTTTGTGCTGGAGAGAAGAGGAATGAAAGTCAGTCGTAGTAAGACTGAGTACATGTGTGTGAATGACAGGGAGGGAAGTGGAACAGTAAGATTACAGGGTGAAGAGGTGAAGAAGGCACAGGAGTTTAAGTACTTGGGGTCAACAGTCCAGAGTAATGGAGAGTGTAGGAAAGAGGCAAAGAAGCGAGTGCAGGCAGGTTGGAATGGGTGGAGAGAGGTGTCGGGAGTTCTGTGTGATAGAAAAATTTCAGCGAGAATCAAGGGGAAGGTGTACAGGACAGTGGTGAGACCGGCCATGCTGTACGGTTTAGAGACAGTATCACTGAGACAGAGACAGGAGTCAGAGCTGGAGGTAGCAGAGCTGAAGATGTTGAGGTTCTCTTTGGGAGTGACACGGTTGGACAGGATTAGGAATGAGTACTTCAGAGGGACAGCTCATGTTGGACGTTTGGGGGACAAAGTTAGAGAGGCCAGGTTAAGATGGTTTGGACATGTCCAGAGGAGGGAGAGTGAGTATATTGGTAGGAGAATGTTGGACATGGAGCTGCCAGGCAGGAGGAAAAGAGGAAGGCCAAAGAGGAGGTATATGGATGTAATAAATGAGGATATGAAGCGAGTGGGTGTAAGTGTTGAGGATGCAGAAGATAGGGATAGGTGGAGAGAGATGATTCGCTGCGGCCACCCCTGAAGGGAAAAACTGAAAGCAGAAGAAGATATGCGTTGATCTCCTGTGGTCAGCTCAGATGCAAACAAATACAAAATACTGCAGGAGATAAACAGTAAAAGTGTCAGCAGTGTGGAACCATCTTAAAGTTTCTAACAAGCAATTAGCAATAAGACAAGCAATTTTTAAAAGCATATGTTGAAAATATACTGCATTATATTTTTAACTGTTCAGTGTTTCCACTTCTCACCCTGCAGTACTTGAGTACCAAAGTTAGGGATTTTTGGGAGGGCATGAGAAAAGTTATGAATATGCCTACATCCTTGTGTGGAGTGTAACGTACTTTAAACTGGGGCTCGGCTCTGCGGCGGAGTTTGGCCAAGATGGAGAGCAGAGGTTGGTAAACCGCATCCTCTGTAAGTTTATCACTGTAACACTCCCAGCACTCCTGTAGCTTCTTGAAGCCTCGCTCACACATGGAGAGCAGCGACAGAGATACAGCAATATCTGCCCACTGCCGCTCGGTCCTGAACAAAAACACAAACAGACAAGTGTTTATATTTTCTAACTTTAGTGAACCATTGCACCAAAGCATTATAGCTCCTGGCTAAAACATTCACATCACTACTCTACTAAATGATAACAAACTATGTACATATATTCTTTGTAATAAAGTTTTTTAGTAGAAAGGGAAATGAAAACACTGATTTTTGCTACTCACTTTGCAGTTCTGAAACGCTGACAGAGCTTCTCCACCAAGCTCTCCGTCTGCCTCTCCTTAGTTATATAGGAAAACAGTTGCCTATGACAAAATGAGTACAATTAATCAATTACATATTTACAAATATATTAACCAAAAATCCAAGCAATACCAAACCAAATACCAAATTAATTTTTTACTTCATAACAGTGCTGAAGTCCTCCTCTTTCATTCCTCTCTCTGGATCGGACAGCCTACTTATAATGTCTGGCAGCAGATTATAGATGGCATTATCCTGAGAGAGGAAACCAACAACGACTAAACAAAGAAAGAGAAATAAAAAGTACATCAAGACGTACAACTCACAAATAAGTGCCTACCTTTGCAGCGAGTTCATTGAAAAAGTTGACTGCAAGGTTGTCAATATGTGGCTCAGGGTCAAGCAGGAGTGCAGCAACCTCGCTGACCTGACCTTTGACCTTCATCACATCCTTTAGCACTAACTGAGTCAGAACCGTGATGGCAGTCAGGCGCACCGACACGTTTTCGTCACACAACCTTCACAGACACATCCAATATAGAATGATAAACGACTCGTCACAAAACAACTTGCTGTGTAGTGTGCCAGAGTGCAGACTAGAATTTAATTTCAATTTATTTGTGTAGCGCTTTTAACAATGGATATCGTCTGTCTGTGGGAACAATAGTCTGTTTCGGGTGGGGAAGAAAGGGAAAAAATGGGGAAGAAGGGGAAGGAAGAAAAAAGCACACACCTAAATATGCAGTAACCTCCTAAAACTTATAAATAATGATTAAACAAAGAACACATTCAAATCAAGTCAAGTCCAGAAGCTTTTATTGTCCTTTTGACCACATATAGCTGATGCAGTACACAGTGAAATGAGACAACGTTTCTCCAGGACCCTGGTGCTACATAAACAACACAACAACATATAATTACAAAACAACACAGAGAGCTAAGGACAGAAAGTAAGCTGTCCTAGCTACATAAAGTACATCGTGTGCAACTTGGTGCAAACAGTGCAAGACAAAAGACAGTGCAAAGAGACAATGCAGTACGTATAGCAGCAGTTGAATAATGTGCAAATACAATTCAAATAATAGATGACATGTACCCTAACAATAAATACAGGAACAAATTATAAAATAGCAATATATTAAACTATAAACAAAAGAGAAAAATAATATTTAAACATCAAATATTTCAATATAAAATATACATATAACTTTGTAAGAATACAAGCGCTATATGCAACATATCTATATTTTCTTAATTTTTTTGAGCAACTGCTTTTGTCATCGTCTCTGTCACTGGACAATAAATTCTGGCCTTGTCCTGGCTATGTCCAGTTGCTGATGTCCACACTTTCTGCAAGTGTTGGCCTTCCACTCACCTAATGTATGCACGTAGTTGACGTGGCACAGGTGGTTGAATGCTGTTGGAGGAACACGTCTCGGCTGATGGACCATCACGTAGGGTGGAGTGCTGCTGGGCTGGGGAGTGCTGGTTGCCGAGGGTCCAGGGTCCATGTCCAGAGTCCGAATGTGGGTTCGGTGTGGGGACCGTGCTTGATAGAAGTGCTGGGCTCGATGGGAACAGCACCAGCTTGCGCCGGTATGCCTAAAACAACATGATGAAAAAAATATACATTAACAGTCTACATATATGGCAGTAAAATTTAAGCAATGGGTAAAGAGTTTAGGAGAGATATTTCAGATATAATATACTGAGATATTTACATACCAAATTCTCCTCCATAACTTGAGTGGGAGAATCTGAAGAAAAGTGATGAGTGTCCACAGGCCTGCACTGGACATTTACTTATCTGTAACATTAAAAAAACACTGTCAGTTGACACGCAACCTATAGATTACATGGTATGGCTTTATGTCTTTTCTATACATACCCTCTGTTGAGGAGCAGGTCTGTCCCCAGCTGCAGAGGGACACACACCTGTGCTGGAAAACTGCCATGGCCTTACGAGATTTTTGAGGCTTCAGTAGTCGAACATCTGTGAAAGTTAAATTCAGCAAGCTAAACTGAATAATAATTAAATCATAATGTACAATAATTCAAAAAATCGAAACGAATTAAAATGAACAACATGCAATTCTGTACAATTACCAGCCCTCTTAGATTGTAAATCGTAAATAATAACACTATAATAATAGTGCACTGTGATGTATAATAACAGTAAACTATGATGTAAAAAAAGCAAATATTGGTAAAAAGGGATATAGTTCATTAACAAAAGCATTCCGGATTATAGTATTGGACAAATTTATGTTAGTAATAGAAACTCCATTCACCAATAGCCGAGGAAGACGAGGTGTTACATTATTTTCAGATAAACTCCAAGATATCTGAACTATAGACTGTGGGATAGCTTTGATGATGTTATCATATTGTTTTCTGTCAAATAAATTAAATTTGGAACTAAAAGTTTCAAAAGACATTTGCATGACAGACCATACTCCTTTCTCCCACCAGTTTTTGTAGAATATAGATTTGTTCCTAAACACAACATATCTACAGTTCCATAGAGGGACATTATGAGGACTCAAATTATGCTTATAGATCATTTTCCAATAAAGTAAGACCTGTTGATGAAACACTGATAACTTAACAGGGTCATAATCACATCTAAGGAAAAAAATGGATACCTCCAACTTTCATAAATATTTGGCTAGGGATATGAAACCAAAAACTATTTTCATTTTTCAAAAAGGATTTTAGCCAGTTTGTCTTAATCATACCATTAATACACTCAATGTCAAGGGATTTTAGTCCCCCTAACTGTGCTATTTGTGTCTTTATAAATTAATTTAACTAGATTAATAAAGTTTTCTCCAAAACCAAGTAATTCTAAAGTACGAAAATAAATTTGTGTTCAATCATGTCAAAAGCCTTAAAAAATCTAGAAATAAAATGAAACAATCTACGATTAAATAATTATAATCCAGTAAGTCAAGCACAAGTCGTATATTATTGTGAATTGAGCGGCCTTTCAAAAAACCTGACTGTGTCTCTGAAATAATCTGTGAAACTCCAATTTTTAATCTGTTAGCATAAATATGAGTTAAAACTTTAATAGTCATTATTAAGCAGAGTTATGGGCCTTCTTTGAGATTGTCTATTAATTTTGGATTTTTTCCAGGTTTAGGGATGAGAGTGATAATCCCTTGGTTCATAGTAGTCGGAAGAATATGGGATTCAGATATTTCTTTCAACATATGAAAAACAAGGTCTTTAATATATATCCAAAAATGCCTATAGAAGTTACTCGTCAATCCATCTGAACCAGGCGATTTGTCTAATGATAAATAATTCATTGCTTTTTCAAGAAGCGTTTCTTCATCTCAATCTCAGTTCTTCACTGATGTATGTGATATCCCGGAGGTCATGTGATGTCCAGTAAGATGTGTTACCATGGTGAAAGTACACCAGTTTGAAGGATCAGTTACCTTTAGCTCACATCATGTTACTTGATCAATTTATAATGAATATGTTGTTGCTTATATGTGATTTGATGTAATCTAGTTATTGACCCTAACTGTCTGATTGGGGTGGGGGTGTTGACTTATGAAAGTAGTCATGAACAGTAACTAATGCAGCATCTAGGATTCTTATACCGGAAAATGACAGCAAGGTGCATTAGTTTTGCATAGTTTTGGTCTTTAAATCAATTGTAAACAGGACTTTATTGCTACTATCACAGCAGTCAAGTAAGGTTACTTACAACGGTGATGTACAGGTCCGAGCCGTCCTTACGGAGGTGTTTAATGGCAACCTACAAACAAAACAAAAACAAAACACCCCTGTGAAGTGTAGCAGTGGACAGATGGAAAACTTTCAAAAAGGTGAGGGCGGAAGGTGCGAACAGAACAGTGAAAAAGGTGGGACAAATAACACGTGGGGAAAACAGAAACGAGATCACGTGACCCAGAAATCATAAACACAGGCTTAAAACTAGTGCCGGGATTAATGAAGTTTTATCTAATCTTATTTTAGGGATGCCCTACAATGAAATGACAACCAGAGAAAGTTTTTGGAGAAAGTGCACATGCAAAAATCTGGACAATGCTCATGTCATTAACCTCATTACGCTCTACAGTTCATGTATTGTGTTGACCAGTGCAATCTGCAGGATTTGCACAGGCATTTACCTGCTGTCCATCTTTCCTACGAACACCTTCGTACACTGATCCAAAGCCTCCACTCCCCAGCAGATTTCTGATGGTGTACAGATCGAGATATCTCTGTGCTAAAGAAAACAAATAAAAAAAAAGACACAAAATGAGCCTCGTGTTTGTTGTCCTCTTCTGTGTGTATGTAACGCGCTGAGTTAGCATTAACGTAAGGGATCGCTCGCCTAACTCAAGTTGCAGCAGAAATCACACGAAGCTCACACAGGTCGCATTTCACATCTCGAGGGGTTTTTATTTTTTACTAGCAACAGTGTTATTTATTTAAAGAAGACAAATTAAATGAGCAACAGAAATGAAAATAAAAACATCGGAGCCGCACTCATGCTGTACTCGCGGCTCACGTGACTGCAGACTGACCACAACACAAAAAAACAAAATGGCGCCCTGCTCTTAAAGGAGCCACAGCTTATTTCACTCGTTACAGGTGAAATGGTCAGTAATAAATCAGTGGTTTATTTCGTGTATGTGTTTTTTATTTCTTTTTATACAACAGCACAATAACTGCTAACCTTATCACAGCATTCTGATCATGGGTAAAAAAAAGCCAGTTGTTACTTATATAAAAAACAGCTTTCGTATCTACCTCAGATATACACTGCGGTCAAAAGAATTGACCACAACATTAACATCCCAGAGTTTCCATCATTTTCTTTTTTCTTTTTCTTTTCAAGCAAAAACCTTTTGCTGTTACTGCTTAACTAGCCTGAAATAGTGAATACTTAAGCATCGGCTAGTCACGTGACTGTCACATGATCGTACTGCACTGAGAGAGTTGTGGTCAGTCAGTATTGTCCTGTTCATCATGTTCATGTGTTTGTCAGCTTGATAGGACCATACAAATTTGTGTATCTTATATTAGAGCATTTAAAATTTAGTGCTTTGAGTACAATTCACTCACCTGTTAGTGGGTGGGATATATTAGGCAGTAAGTGAACATTTTGTCCTCAAAGTTGATGTGTTAGAAGCAGGAAAAATGGACCTATGTAAGGATTTGAGGCAGTGTCATGCTTTGGGCAATGTTCTGCTGGGAAACCTTGGGTCCTGCCATCCATGTGGATGTTGACACGTTCCACCTACCTAAGCATTGTTGCAGATCATGTACACCCTTTCATGGAAACGGTATTCCCTGATGACTGTGGCCTCTTTCAGCAGGGTAATTGTCGGAACTCAGAGCCCCCTCCGAGTGGACATATCACCGGGTGGAATTTTTAGATTGTGTCTATTTCTCTTAGCTTTCCATAATCTTACCCAATGAACTCAATAAACTATAAAAACTTAGCCAAAATAAAGGAGATCTCAGTCAGCAGATGAGAAGAAGCAGGTTTCTTTATTCAGCCATGCAGTCAACAACATGCATTTATGAAGAGAGCAGCTGGTTTATAAAATCCCTGAGAAATTCCCCTCTACTTATACCCGTTTCTCTAATTTAAATATTTCCAGCAATTTCCCATTATATTCAATGTATGGCTACATAATTTACATACTTTTGCCATTTCCCATTATTTTCCTACTTGTACCGATACCGCCCCTAAATTAATATCATCCTCCCCTTGATGACGTCAATTTTTCCTCCTCTCAAGTTTCCCTTGTTTTCAGGCTAAGTCAGCCGATTTCAAGAAAAAATAGCGCTTACTTATAAGCGCTGCTTCCTTATCAACTTCATTTGACCGCAACCTCCCAAGCTGCTTCCTTGGATCATCCCGACCTCATACGCTGCCTTCCACAACTATGTGTAAGTACCCTGACCTCTTCCTCTGTGTCATATTGATCTTTCTTTATCTGCTTGATCTAAGTTAGATGCGTTTCTATTTTTTAAATAAGCCTTCCCATTATGCTGTCTCATATCCTTCCCGCCAATGCTCTTCACTACCATAGACCAAGTCACACTGCCCTAACAGTCTACCACTGCCCTGTCAACCCAAGGCAAGAGTTTCCAATATCCTGGGCCTTGAGCTTTTAAGCGTTTCACTCTTATTGTCTGCTAAGCTTTATTTAAGATTACATAGTCACACAATATGCACCTCACTCATCCCTATTTTTCCTTCTAGCTCAGTCAGCCTGCCGTGCTATCTTCCGAAGAAGTCCCAGGGGTGCTCTGCGACGCTGTCGCCAGTATCGGCTGTCTTGCCTGGCTATTGAGCTTACTGGTTTCCTGGAACACCTATCTGACATCTCCATCCCCGAGTCCTCTCACCTTACTCACCATATCGTGAGAGATGCCCTCTGTCTCGATCAGAGCACCCAATTTCACCCCAAAACCTGTGATCAGTCTACTCAGACCCTCTACTGGCATTGGACACGCACTACCTCTCAAGGCATCCAGACTATTGAGATCTCTTCTGATGATTCTTCCTCTGACTCTTCTTCACCTCCTAACTCTCCTGACGTTCCCCAACGTTCTCCTGGCTTTGTGCCTTTGCTTTACAGTATTCACAATATTCCCCAATCTTCTCCTGTCTATTCGCCTCCAGTTTCTCCCACTGATTACTCTCCCACTTCTCCTCAGGAACCTGAGGTCCCTTCTTCTACAGCTGACCCTCCGGTCCCACTGATCCCACTGGATAGGCTGACTGACTGAGCTGTAACTCCTAATGTTTCAATAAATTTCTCTTTCCTTCTTCCTGTCTCAGTGTGGTTATTACACCAGTATACTAATATTAATGGTTTTGCATGTTTATTATAAAGGTTATACATGATTATTATAAATTTGCATTAATCAAAGCCAGCTACTAGTCAATAGCTAAATATTTTGGATAGGTAAACACTACTGATAAGCAGGGTATTGCTATCTTAAAGCTAGGCATATAATTTTCTCCGACATAATGCACCGTGCCACAAAGCCCAAATGGTTCAGGAATGGTTTGATGAGCACAAAAATGAGTTTGAGGTGTTGACTTGGCCTCCAAATTCCCCAGATCTCAATCCAATCCAGCATCTGTGGGATGTGCTGGACAAACAAGTCCGATCCATGGAGGCCTCACCTTGCAACTTACAGGACTTTAAGGATCTGCTGCTAACATCTTGGTGCCAGATACCACAGCATACCTTCAAGAATCAAGTGGAGTCCATGCCTCGATGGGTCAGGGCTGTTTTGGCAGCAAAAGGGGGACCAACACAATATTAAGCAGGTGGTCATAATGTTATACCTGATCAGTGTATATGATACTGTATGTAAACGGTTTTAGAAGACGTTTGTTTTTAGCTGGTCAAACAACACGGAAAAATCTGGAAAAGGCGCAGATTAAGATGAAAAAGCTTTTTGATCGCCAGTCTGAAAAGCGTGTATTTAATCCCGGGGATCAGGTTTTGGCATTGCTTCCGTTTGTGGATTCTCTGTTCTGTGCGAAATTTGTGGGACCCTATACTGTTGTGCGTGCACTGTCTGATCTTAATTATGAAATCGCAACTCCAGACAGAAAGTAAATAACCCAAGTCTGTCATGTAAATTTACTGAAACCTTTTTTCTCCCGCGATTGTCAACCAACTGATGTTAAATCATCCGCTCTGGTTAGTCCTGTGACAGATGGGATGGGTCAGTCTTTGGTATAGGAGAGATTAAGGTTGTAGACGATGCTGTAATACAACCTCGACTGAAAAATTCTGAGACCTTGAAAGATTTCTTGTCTCATTTATCCGTTTTGCAACAAGCAGAGTTGTCACAGCTGATACGTGAGTTTTTGTCATTGTTTGGGGATGTTCCATCAAAAACTCATTTAATAGAGCACTACGTGGATGTGGGTGATGCTTCACCTCTACATCAGCGCTTTTATCGTGTCCATTTTGAAAAACGTCTAAAGTTGGAAATCACCAAACCTCACGCTTTTCCCTCCCGAGATTGGAGGACTGCGTTGACCAAGTGGGCTCGGCAAGGTATGTTAGTAAATTTGATTTACTTAAAGGATATTGGCAGGTGCCTTCGAAACCTCGGGCACAGGAAATTACTGCTTTTATAACTTCTTCAGGGTTGTACTCCTATTCTGTCATGAGCTTTGGTTTACGCAACGCTCCAGCTACATTTCAGAGATTAATGAATCGTGTAGTCTCTGGTTTGGAAGGCTGCGCGGTCTATTTGGACGACGTTATAGTTTATAGCGATAGCTGGGATCAGCACTTCACACAGGTACGAGATTTATTTCGGCGTTTAGTGGAGGCTAATTTGACGGTGAACTTGGCTAAATGTGATTTTGCACAGGCAACGGGTTCTTACTCGGGAAACGAGGTGGGCCAAGGTGTGGTGCGCCCTTTGCATGCTAAAATAAGCGCGATCGATAATTTCCCTGCCCCTTGTGATCAAAAAGAGCTCATGAGGTTTATTGGGATGGCCAGTTACTATCACAGTTTTTGTCCCAATTTTTCATCGGTCATCTGTTCACTGACTAATATTTTAAAGAACTCTGCTAAGTTTGAGTGGACCCCACGTTGTCAAAAGGCGTTTGAGAAAGTGAAGTTGTTGTTGACTGCTGCTTCTGTGTTAGCAGCTCCCCAAAGTGGTCTTGTGTTTGAGATTCAGGTTGACGCCGGTCAGGTGGGAGCAGGAGCTGTTCTTCTCCAGACTCATTCTGGTGGTATTGGTCACCGTAACTGAAGAACAGATCCTTGAAGAATATCTGAAGTAATCCTGTTCCTAATAAGCACATTAGCATTATGTATGTGTGAGGTTTCACATGCGATGTTTATAAGGAAACTGAATTGAAGCCTGATCACGTTGCCTTGTGCAAGTAAGCTTTCTTATGTTCAGCAGAAAAAGACCTCGGTGTGATTACTGACTGTTTTGTCTTTCATCCGAAGCTCATGTGCACACATGGACAAAATTGTTGCTACCCTTCCGTTAAAGAAAGAAAAACCCACAATGGACAGTGAAAAGTAATGATGAATAAAATTGTACTGAAAATTGACAAATGAAAATCAGACAATGCTTTTGAACTCGAAAAGATTGACACGTTCAACTAAAGTGTGTCCTATAATTAGCATCACAGGTGTCTTCACACTTGTAGTCAGTCAGTCTGCCTGTTTAAAGGGTGAAAAGTAGTCACTGTGCTGTTTGGTATCATGGTGCGCACCACACTGAACACGGAGCACAGAAAGCTAAGGAGAGAGTTGTCTCAGGAGATTAGAAGGAAAATTATAGACAAGCATGTTAAAGGCCATCTCCAAACAGCTTGATATTCCTCTGACTACAGTTGCACATTACTCAGAAGCTTAAGGTCCACTGGACTGTGTCCAACCTTCCTGGATGTGACCACAAGAAGAAAATTTATGACAAATTGAAGAGGCAGATAACCCTAACCCTAACGCTAACCCAGCTTAGGCTGGAGTGAAAGTGGAATATGCAACAGGACAATGATCCATGGCTAAATAAGAAAATAATTGGTGCTACAATGGAATTTATTTATATATACATTTATTTGTGTATACAGTATATACATTTATATATACATTCATGTTTGGTTGTTTCTTTCTTTCGAGGGTCTTCAACAGCTCCGCCTTCACTCAGATCCTTCACCAGATTTAAACCATTCATGGCTTAAGATGTCTTCAAATGTGGGCCGACATTCAGGTTCCAAGTCCAGGCACCAATTTATCAGATTGTGGCAACCTGTGTGCAGTGATGAGATATTATAGCTAGCGCTTTGACATTTAGATAGATATTAATATTATTCAAAAATCAATTCATCTTATAATGCCAGTTTCACAAACTTCAGCAGTTCTAAATGGTGATGCTTCTACATTTCCTCACCTTCAGACACGCCGGGAGCAAAGTACATCTTCCTGTAAAAGATGTCATCCTCATTATGGAAGGGCATGTGTCCGCAGACCAGGTAAAAAAGGAGAACTCCCAGACTCCAAATGGTGGCAGGATATCCGAAATACTCTCCATCGCACACCCACTCAGGTGGAGAGATACTCCAAGTTCCTGAGCAAAAAAGAGAGAAGGAGCACCGTCAGCACTGTTGAAACTTCACTTCGTTCTCTTTGATTCTGTCTCCTACCTATTATGCACTTACCTTCATATTCTGTGTAGGGCGTGTCAGAGAGCAGAGCTCCACAGCCAAAGTCGATTAACTTCACATCCAGCGTGTCAGGGTTGATGAGAAGGTTCTTCGCCTTGATGTCACCATGGAAAACACCGGCTTGACAACAGTGGCGAGCGGCTTTAACCACCTGGCTCATGATTTTCTGAGCCAGTGCTTCTGACAATCTGCCGTCGTGATGTTTAAGGAACTGCTGGAGGTCCATGCATGGGCTGGGTCGCTCCAGGACCAAGATGTAGCAATCGGACATCTCGAACCATTCAATCAACTCCAGCACATTGTCACAAGGAAGCGGCTTGGAGACCTTTTTCATTAGTGCAACTTCCAGGGGAAGGCTGCTTGTTTCTCCAGGCTGAAATACGAACAGATACAGTTAGTCCTGGACTGGAGCGAATTCTTCTAAACTACTGAATCAGAGATGATACAATACGAAGGTATGAACTGGTAATGATTCAGATATCTATTATGGATGATAGGGAATACAATCTGAATGTGAACTGTAAGTTGAAGGTAAGTAGTTTAGGATTATTTTAGTAGGACTGAGTAAACGGACACATCATTTGGTCTATCAGGTGGGTGTTATTTGGACTCTATGTCGTCTCTGCAGAAGAATCTCAGAAGTAGAAGTTTACTTACAATGGTGATGAATTTATCTTCTGGTTTTTTCTCCACATATTTCAGTGCAACCTGTTCAGACATAAAGAAACATGCACATTCTTATTGTAAAACATGAACAGAACATATACAATTCATAATTTCTACAGAGTTGTGATCAGAAATAAAATGAATCTATTCCAATAGGCTTCAGACTGGCTTAGCCTCATACTCCCATTTTGCCAACAGTTTGCTGCAATTCTCACTTTGCAGATGATTGACACTAAATAATGCGGTTTCTTTACGTTGACTGAACACACAACTGAATCAGACCAATTTTCAGCATTTGCTGAAGATTAAACATTTAAATACGTCACAGTGGTATCAGTTACATAGTTCAGTTACTAAACAGTTCCCTGCAAAATCTATGATTTTTTTAACTCGGCTGTTCTGACATAGTGTGTTTTATTTTTGCCCCAGACAATCAGGCAAGTGTTATTGTTTAACCCTGGGATTGTCCCTCAGGGACATCGATCATTTTTCAAACGCTTAACAATGGTTACTAAGTGCAAATGGACTGTAGATGTCATGCACAGTCTAATGACCTGCTTGCCATCAGCATTACGGATTCCCGCATGGACTGTCCCAAAGCCTCCTTCACCCAGCATCTCTCCCGGGGTGTACAACGACTCAAACACCTCTGTTAAACAAACAGACCATCATTCAAATCAAGCTGAAATAAGAAAATCTGCAGAAAAGTTATACATTCACTAGCAACACATTACAGCAACGTTTTTGGAAATGGTGGATTCTAACATACCCCATGGCGTGATGATGTTCTCAGGAAGAGGACACAGGTTCTGTACCAGAAAAAAGTATTGTACATACTTAATTCACACGTCATAAATCATACTGGATATGCCTAATATTTGACTGCATGTAATGCAAACACATCTTCAGAAATGAATTAAACAGAAACAGCCTTCACTTTCCTAGAATAGAAGAGTGAAATGAACGTGTTCTACATATTTCTTAGTGTTATTTTTGAGCTGAACATTTCTATAGCCACAGATTACTTTGTGTGTTAATGGGTTGTTAGCTTTACTTCTAGATGATCTCATTGAAAACTATTTTATCAAGGATAATCTCTTTTATTTTGAGCCTCTATGTGATTAGATTTGTGTAATCTCATATAATCAGGTAAGCACACCAATCTCTGTTACTGAGCAGTACAAGCCATGTAATCTGTAATAGCATGTTTCTGCTCGATATATTACGGTCTAATCTCTTCTCACTGACTCACCTTGACATTCTTCTTAGGTTCCTCAAACCACTGGTGGCTGAGGATTTGCTCGTACGTTGGGCGCCAGTGAGGATATAGCTCCAGACACCACTGGATCAGGTCACGGCAACCTGTGTGTAGTGATGAGAGAGACATTTAGTCAGACATTCTAGATTTTGGAAAATCAATTAATATGATTCATTTATTGTGAAAGGCAAGTTTTCCAACATTACTATACATATCTAAACTTGATGTGTTTGGACTTTCTCACCTTCGGACAGGTCGTTAGCAAAGTGCAAGTCCCGGGCAACGATGTCCTTCTCACACCAGAAGGGCAGTTCTCCACATACCATGTCAAACAGTAGAACTCCCAGACTCCAGACGGTAGCATGATCACCCATATACTCGCCCTCACATATCCACTCAGGTGGGAAGTAAGCTCTAGTTCCTGAGTGAAAAAGACAGAAGGAGCAACGTCACAAAAATGGTTCTCCACTGCATGTTTTTATTCTTTCCAAGACCTATGATGTGCTTACCTGCATAATATCTGTAGGGGGTGTCCTGCAGCAAATCACCACAGCCAAAGTCTATCAGCTTCAGCTGGTGTGTGTCGGTGTTGATGAGAATATTCTCCGGCTTGATGTCACGGTGCAGGACACCACATTCAGAGCAGTGGCGAGCGGCCTGAACCACCTGACGCATGATGTGTTTTGCCAGTGATTCAGACAGTCGCCCTTTGTGACCTTTTAGGAATTTTCGGAGGTCTGTGCAGGGGATTGGTCTCTCCAGGATCAAGATGAAGCAGTCCGACATCTCGAACCACTCGATCAGCTCCAAGACATTTTCATGGCAATATGGCTTGGACACCATTTGCATTAAAGCAACTTCCAGAGGAAGGCTGTTTGTCTCTCCAGGCTTGAAATATAAACAGACACACTTAGCATGGGTGCGGAGTGATTAGGTCTAAATTATGGTAAACAGAAATGTTACAGTATAAAAGGCTTGGATTAGTAATTGACACATAATTCCACACATAACTTCAGAAGTAAAGGAAGTTTACTTACAATGGTGATGAAAGCTTCATTCATTTCCTTCCCCACGTATTTAATGGCAACCTGTTCGCATATACAACACATAATTACATTCTTATAGAAAACCTCACTAAGACATATAAGTTGTGATGAATTGTGTCGATTAGTGCAAATGAACTGTAGATGTGCAGTCCGCTTACCTGTTTTCCGTCAGCATTACGGACTCCTGCACAGACGCTCCCGAAGCCTCCTTCACCCAGCAGCTCTCCCGGAGTGTACAGGGACTCAAACACCTCTGTTAAACAAATATACAATCATTCAGTAACAAATAAGAAGTGTGTCGTCTTGAAAAATCAATCTGAAATCATCTTTTCAACTACCTAAGCTCTGATCCCTTCTGTCTCTTACCCAAAGACTAACGTACACTTTATATAAATATGACCATATTAAATTCAAACCTTTTAATAAACCTTTTCAGGCAAAATATATGAAGCTGATTAGACTGTTTTGGCCCAGTGTAATGTGTTAAAGATCTGACAGACGTGTGCTAAAAATCTTTACCGGACTTTAAATCATTACTGTAAATTCTTTGCTGTGTGATTCTTTAGGTACAGTTTTATGTCCAAATGGTGGATGAACATACCCCATGGTGTAATGTGGCCTTCCTGACGTGGACGCTGGAGACTGAACATCTCACTAGTCATGAGGCCACGTTCGGAGTTCTTCAGCTTATACACTCCATCCGCGTACAGCTGACGAAGGTTTACCAGCCACTCCGGTTCTTCTTCCTTCCCTTGGTGTAGCTTCTCAGACAGCTACGAGACAGACGGAAAATAAACCGACTAAATATTTTGTATATAAAACCTTGGAATCATTTTACAAGTATCAATAATCATATTTACCGCAATGGTCATTTTCATCGTGGTCTTGGTGATTTGCCGTGGTAAAGTAGCAATTGCTGTAGCGATGGCCTCGCAGTACTCGAGGGCTTGGTCGAAAAGGCCGAGCTCGGCTAGCCTGCTGGCGTGATAGCACTTGAAGATCTAAGACAGACGGAGTCATTCCATCTTAGCAAAAAAGTTCATCCTTAAGTTTGGTAAAAAGAATATTAAAAAGGAATAAAAAGAGAAATTCTAACTTGGAAATTTGGCTGGGGAAGCCCTGTGGTCAGCGAGCATATGTATTCATACACCTCCGTTCGTTCAATTGCTTCCCTTATGGCTGATTGCCTGATTGGCAGACTGTACAAAGAGAAAAGTGTCTTAGTAGCAAGTCAGAAGAATAATCATACCCAAGCGCTCTCACACACGAACACACACACAATACCTGTTACAGCCAATGAGCTCAAAGCTGGGGCTCTGTAAAATCTGCAACTCCTCCGTTGCAGCTACGTAGCACAGCTGTGCAGCATAGGTCAGTCCTCTGGAGTCTGCAGATGAAAGACCAAACATGCATGTAAGGATTTGGGTCAGTGCAACAGTCCAGAGTTCATGATCCGATCACAACATGTGAAGTTCCTAGAATATTGTTTATGTTATTCATACCAAGGTCCTGTCCCATTCGAATCAGAGCATCCAATATCTCGTCTTCTGGGTCGGCAGAGCACAAAAGTTTCGCCAGCGAAAGACACCAGCTATCTTGGTTCTTAACCGCTCTCTGTAGATGGAATTGGCACATTAGACAGCAACAAATAAAGCAAAAACAACACAAAAAGTAGACAGATGGTGATGCTGATGCATTAATAAACAAAGGTATAGCTAATATAACATATTACAACATAAAATGACAAGTTTATACCCTTTTCTTCAGAAGCCTGTAGTTCTTGAAAAGGACAGTTGCAGCATCTGCCAGCTCTGCTTTCTGTAAAAGAAACATGCTTAACTTCCATCACTACTCTAGACACAGTATATTTATTCATGCTGACAAATTTAGCTTATTAAATCTCTTGCTGCTTTTATTGTGAGTAATTTTGCTGTGAAAGTCAACTAAAACGCTTACTCCATTTTTGCTGCAACGCAGCTCCATCACCTTCCAGAAGAAATAGGTCTCCTTCTGGTCAGGTTCCTCCACCTTTTGTAGGCACTCCTGGGATTTCCTCTGGATAAAACGCATCACGTCCTCCATCTGGATCTTACTGCTGTAATGGATGGATACAGATTATTGAACATACACCTTGACCAGCTGATGATATGTTTCCAAACATTCCTGCTGAATGTTCAGTTTGTGTGTGTGTGTGTGTGTGTGTGTGTGTGTTATCTCAGAGGAGAAATAAGCACTCACCTCATCAGAGGACCCGGAAAAAAGATGTTCTCCCCATCAGACAGGTAGTTGTCATCACCTTGTAAGAGGTTGCTTTCTCTCTCATGATGAGGAATTTGAACAGCAGGGTTGCTCTGCATTTTCTTGTCCACTGTCATTTTTGTTAATTTTGTTATTAACTGTGGAACACCATAAATACATTTGGTTATTTATTTATTTGCTTTTTGTTTTTTATATAATTCAACTTGTGTTTTAATTATTTTGTCCACCTCTGGACAAATTCATCAGACTCGCAGACGATATTTGCTTAAAGTAATTGAAAAAAAAAAAGATGTGCTGATTCATCAATTTTTTATAGTCAGATGTGAGTGAGGGCATAAAAAGACTTTCTGATATGTAATTTCAATACAAAACAATTTCACTGAATAGCAGTTAGGGGATGTACACTGATCAGGCATAACATTATGACCACTGACAGGTGAAGTGATTATCTCCTCATCATGGCACCTGTTCATGGGTGGGACATATTAGGCAGCACGTGAACATTCTGTCCTCAAAGTTGATGTGTTAGAAGCAGGAAAAATGGGCAAGCGTAAGGATTTGAGCGAGTTTGACAAGGGACAAATTGTTATGGCTAGACGACTGGATCAGAGCATCTCCAAAACTGTAGCTCTTGTGAGGTATTCCCGGTCTGCAGTGGTCAGTATCTATCAAAAGTAGTCCAAGGAAGGAGCAGTAGTGAACCGGTGACAGGGTCATGGGCGGCCAAGGCTCACTGATGCACGTGGGGAGCGAAGGCTGGCCCGTGTGATCCGATCCAACAGACGAGCTACTGTTGCTCAATTTGCTGAAGAAGTTAATGCTGGTTCTGATAGAAAGGTGTCAGAATACACAGTGCATCACAGTTTGTTGTGTACGGGGCTGCATAGCCACAGACCAGTCAGGGTGCCCATGCTGACTCCTGTATACAGCCAAAAGTGCCAACAATGGGCATATGAGCATCAGAACTGGACCAGGGAGCAATGAAAGAAGATGGCCTGGTCTGATGAATCACATTTTCTTTTACATCACGTGGATGGCCGGGTGCGTGTGCATCACTTACCTGTTGAACACATGGCACCAAGATGCACTATGGGAAGAAGGCAAGCTGGCGGAGACAATGTCATGATTTGGGCAATGTTCTGCTGGGAAAACTTGTGTCCTGAGATCCACGTGGATGTTACTTTGACCCGTACCACCCACCTAAGCATCATCACAGACCATGTACACCCTTTCATGGAAACGTTATTTCCTGACGCCTGTGGCCTCTTTCAGCAGGATAACGTGACACAATGCCACAAAGCAAAAATGGTTCAGGAACAGTTTGAGTTTGAGGTGTTGACTTGGCCTCCAAATTCCCCAGATCTCAGTCCAATCAAGCTTTTGTGGGATGTGCTGGACAAACAAGTCCGATCCATGGAGGCCTCACCTCACAACTTAGAGGACTTAAAGGATCTGCTGCTAACATCTTTTGTGCCAGATCCAGCAGCACACCTTCAGGGATCTAGTGGAGTTCATGCCAAAAGGGGGACCAACACTACCAATGTTAGGCAGGTGGTCATAATGTTATGCCTGAAAACGTCTACAGCTCATTACAGGTCGAATACAAACTATTCTACTTTGGGTTGTAGCAAGTTTGATAAACAGCTGCTTGCCTCTTTCTGCTTTGTGTAGATCTATATTATCTTATATTACTATCATATATCTTATAGATCTTATATTACTTTAAAGCTGAGACTTTCTCAGCTTTCTTTCCTCTCTCCTCTGCACAGGATGTTCACCTGTGTCCATAATAAATCCATGAGGCTGAACACGGGGAAACGAGTAGCTTAGCGGATTTTACTCAAGATTAAACCATTTAGCATAAGAAAAAAGTGTAGGACTAATGTAATATTATTTTTTTAACTCACTTTCCTGAAGGTTTTATACTTTAGGCTCAAGAAACAGAGCAAATCAGTGTAGACAGTCCCAGCATATTTTTCCATGTTTCACACAATATATTTCCTCTATTCGATCACAATTTCTCTTCCCTACTTAACACACTAACACTCTTCATACCTCAGCAGACGTAGCTTCCACCTCTCCTACTTCTCCTACTTTTTATAGCAAGATTTTAGTCGCGATGTAGTCACTGCAAAGTAGCTCACTCACGTTAAGTAGACACTGAGACAACTTTCTTTCAGCAGTCCTGATATAAAGTACTGGTCGTTATGACAACAGCAACGTTTGCAGGCTTATGACGCTCTATAGTTCTGATCAAGGCTGTTACGTCACACACGATATTCTGCATCAAATTCTGTCACCTGGACGACAAGATTTATAAAAAAAAAAAAGGAGGGGGCGGGGCGGGGGGGCGGTTGGTGGGGGGGGGGCGGTTGGGGGTCAGTTCTTAAATATCCCAGGGTCCTGTGCAAAACTTATACAGTATTAATGCACACACCTAATCTGGTCTAGATCACCAGTCTACATCAGACCTGACCTGAATCAACAAGATTTAATAGAAATATATTTCAAACAACAAGAGTGAGATCAGCTTCCCGAAAAAGAAAGATAATGTAACTTCATATTTTTCCCCCCTTTCATTTAAATAGTTTCAAGTAGCTCACAGAAGAGCTGGTGAATAACAATAGTCACATTTGCACAATTTTATTTCATGTTCTACTTTTCATTTTTGGCCTAGGATGAGTTTTCTCTCTGAACTTAATATACTTTTATTACAAATGACACACACACACACACACACCAATTAAACTGTTTATTTTGTTAATATGAAGCAGTAATGATTCTCTAGCTTCTAGCATCTGGTACAGTATTAAAGGTGTGTTCAATAAAACCTCCAAACATTTGGAACAATTAACCATTAACCATGTACAATTTGACACACAAACACAGTTTGATGTGGAATAGCTTTATAAAAGGGCATTTTGTCATTTAATATTGCAGTAGGAGTTGTTCAGACATAAATGTAAAAGTGATATCAAACAAAGGAACAAAAAAAACGTACATATCCTTACATCCATCCATTGTCTATACCCACTTTATTACTAATCAGGGTCACAGGGGTCTGCTGGAGCCTATCCCAGCGCACATTGGGTGAAAGGCAGGGGTACACCCTGGACAAGTCGCCAGTCCATCACAGCATATCCTTACAAAAAACAATGAGAGAAAGATCACTTGGGAGTCATTTGTACGAAGAGACGTGAGTTGGGCTGTTCCAGTCGCCGAGACTGAGATAAGACAGCAACTTTTAGGAAAAATTTCTGAAACACCTCAAGAGTGTAGCGCAGGGTTGAGGGGTATGCTCGGTTGAGGGCATAAATCAGCCGCATAAGCAGCATGCAAGCTTTAGCAGTACTGCTGCTTCCTGGAAACATCTCCTTGCCTTTAAGAAGGAAGGATACATCCACAGGATCCTCTCCATCTGCACCATGGACGACCAGGAGCTTGAGGATGTGTTGAGTGGCGTCACTTCAGCTGTGTTCCTGCACACAAATATAAAAACAATTTGTATGCAGAGTAAAAAAAAATAATAATAAAAATAGAGCTGCTTGAATCATTTGAAGTGACGGAACACAAATCATGTGCTAAAAACATCCATCAGTATTTCAGTATACAAAGTAGAGTCAAATCTTTGATGGATGGCTGGACCCCACAAAATGTCATTTTATTCACTATAGAACATAGAAAACAACAAATGTCTAAACTGAAGAAATGTAGCAAGGGATAAAATGAGGTAATTTGTAATTAGATGGCTGTAACAAATCTCAAAAAAGTTGGGATAGAGCTGCAGGAAAAGTAAGTGTTACTATAGAAACAGCTGGAGCTGGAGCATTTTGCAAATAATTAGGTTAAATATATTACAACAAATAATTAACTGACAACAGGTAAGTAACATGATTGGGTATAGAAAGTGTATCTTAGAGAGTCTCAGAAGTAAAGATGGGCAGGGTTTCACCAATCTGCAAAAAAGTGGTGTCTATAAATTGTGGAACAATGTCAGAATAATGCTCATCAATGTAAAATTATGAACACTTATTATAGAAATCATCAAAAGATTCAGAAGTTCTGGAAAAATCTCTGTGCACAAAAGGAGAAACAGGCATGAATGGAATGGCACCACCAATGCTGAATGGTACACTATATTACCAGATGTTTTGGGAAATCATTGAATTCAGGTGTTGTTTTTCAGGGGTTGGACTTGGCCCCTTAGTTCCAGTGAAAGGAACTCTTAATGCTTCAGCATACCAAGACATTTTGGACAATTTCATGCCCTCAACTTTGTGGGAACAGTTTGGGGATGACCCCTTCCTGTTCCTACATGACTGCACACCAGTGCACAAAGCAAGGTACATAAAGACATGGATGAGCGAGTTTGGTGTGGAGGAACTGCCCAGAGTCCTGACCTCGACCCGATAGAACACCTTTGGGATGAATTAGAGCGGAGACTGTGAGCCAGACCTTCTGGTCTAACATCAGTGCTTGACCTGAAATGCGCTTCTAGAGGACTGGTCAAAAAAAACTTTTCAGAAGAGTTGAAGCTGTTATAGCTGCAAAGGGCGGGCCAACTCCATATTACATTCATGTGCATGTAAAGGCAGACTTCCCAAAACTTTTGGAAATATAGTGTATGTAAAGGTTTTAAAGCAACATATTGCTTCCAGCTAGACAATGTCTTTTTCAGGAAAGGCCTTACATATTTCAGCAAGACAATGCTAAATTGCATATTGCATCTATTACAACAGCATCCTTTCGTAGTAGACCTGCCTGACCTGTCTGTAGTCCAGACCTTTCATCATCTCAGTACATTTGGTGCATCATGAAATGGAAAATACAGCAAAGGCGGCAGGACTGTAGAACAGCTAGAATCCTGTATCAGTGTCTTACATGGGATCTACAGGCTCCATATGAATGCATCTCTGGCTGACGACACCTTCCGCTTGACAAAGTAGTCTTGCTGCGTTAAATGATTGATTTTAAATTTCTTCACAAAATATCAACTCATAATGTGATATGTCATATGAACTTTGTTTAAAATAAGCAGACATTTAAAATTATAAATGTGAAGATTTGAAAGGTTTAAACAAAAGGAATTTCCTCCCTGGTGCAAGGATACAGTATCTTTCAAGCACAGTTGGCTTTATTACCTGTGGTTTCAAGCATCGAGAACTTTGTTTGACAGTTTAAATGACCATTAAAATAATGTGGCCGTAATTTTGTATTTTTTTGTGGGTGGGGTATTGTCGTTAGTTCAGGTCTGTTGGATGTAGCTGGGATGTGCAGCGGGACATACAGCCTTTTTTGCATGCAACATGGCCCATATATTTCCATCCATACGCAAAGAGCTTAAGCTCCATGTTACAGCGAGTATTTCTGAATCAGTTTCTTTCCACAGATGTGTTTAAGGTCCATATAGAGTACTCACAAAAATAGACAGTCACATACTGGACAATGGTTTGCTGTTGAATGTGGTGGGAGATTAGATACACATGACATCCTTTGTGGCCATAAGCTTGGGCCATTGAAATGGTGTGACATAGTCGCACTAGTGGACACGAAGACATAGTGGACACGAAAGGTGAGCCTGTTACTGAGTTGATAATCCGTGTCCCACTTCTGGTCAATTCACGTTCTGTTGGTAAACATCATGGTCACATGGGTCAAAAGGTGCGACACTGGACGGGTGTCCTCAAGTAGCAACAGAGGATGCTCACAGGACGGTGGATAGGAATGCCACGTGGTTGGTCTGGAGCAAGCCACAGGTGTTCAATCCCATCTCGTTCTTCCAGATCTACCAACAGCTTTAAGTAGGCTGCGCACTGGAAGCAACTTTGCAAATTTCCCATTGGGATGAATAAAATATCTATCTATCATCTATCAACAGAGCGTGTAGACAAACCCGTTGGTACATGTCTCCAGCACGGCACATGATGCATTGTAATGCCGTTGGTGTGGACACCACAGTTGACCACTGCCATTCGCCATAGTCCTGAACACAGCACTTAAACCAAGACAGATACAACATAGACAAACATGGATATGGACATGGACATGGAGAGACCTTAAGGGACCTTGGTTCTTTCCAATGCTTACGCTTACACCTTTTTCCATCCTCACCTTCCTCTTCAAAGAGCAATGTCATTTGCACTTCTCCTGCTATTTGCATCCATCTTTTATTTCCCTCTTTTCGGATGCTGTGTTCTCTTTCCTCTCATGCTTCTGGGTAGGCTGCTGCTCCTTTTCCTTCCTCTGATTCCTTTCTCTGCTTTGCTTTTCCATGTTCATCTCTTCCTTCCTTCCTTTCTTCACTACCTTGGCTTCGTTGTTTTGGTCTTACCACCTGACTGTCAGCTCTTGGGTGGCTGGTTTCTTCATTTCCATCCGGCACTGTTTCTATCATTACTCCTGTTATTTGTCCCATCACTATTTCCCATGTGTTTTGTCATTACAACTTCAGCAGGGGTGATAACACTCGTTCCTGTCTCCATTATGTGTTTTAGTGAGTTTAGGTCTTCTTATCACTAAATCTTGGACCTGGATTTCTGTTTATGATGGACCACGTTGGATGGGTGTGTTTATCCGCCTTACTGGTTTCACTGTGTACTTCTTAACTGCAATTATACTTAGCACTTTATCAGTATAGTAGAATATCACAATATAATGTAATCCAACAATAATGCTAATAATATTGCGAGGACAATATTATAGCGCTTTAACACTAGTTGTTATTGTAATCAATTATCAATCAATTTATCGCCATGGTCTGAAGTGAGCATTAGCAACAGGCTAAACAGAAAGGAAAGGGAAGAAAGCTTTCCTAGAACATTTGACCTTAGTGATATAAGTGCAGTAAAATACACGAGGTCAAAAGGTCAATTCAATTAAAATTCACTGCAATAGAAAACATAATAATGAGCAAAAAATCAATAAATTAGTAATTAATTAATATTCCAGTAATCAACAGTTAATCATAATTCAATAATTAAATCAATAATTCAATGTTCATTCATCACCCCAGCAGCTCATGCATCAATCACATAGAAATATCAGTAACCAATGCAATGCCTCCACAGCAATGAAACCAATGCAATGAATCAAGAATTAAGAGGCAATAATTAAATCAATAAATCAAAAGCTAATAAACCAAAAAAAATCATACAGTATTTAATAAGCAATCAATCAACAAGCAGGAATCAATACTCAATATTCAATATATTCTTTACTCAATAACCTCAATCACTACTTAATATTACTGCAGCACCACAACATTACTGCACCGGTACAATTCACAAATTGTTGCCATTTCCCCCAGGGGGCACCACTGCTCTCTTTATGTGTGGGGTATGAGCGGTGCACGTGCATGTGTGAGCGCTATACAAGTACACGCGAGGCGCATGCGCACATGAGCGAAGCGCGTGCGCACGCGCCAAAGGCGTGTGTATACATACACTATATTGCCAAAAGTATTCGCTCACCTGCCTTGACTCGCATATGAATTTAAGTGACATCCCATTCCTAATCCATAGGGTTCAATATGACGTCGGTCCACCCTTTGCAGCTATAACAGCTTCAACTCTTCTGGGAAGGCTGTCCACAAGGTATAGGAGTGTGTTTATGGGAATTTTTGACCATTCTTCCAGAAGCACATTTGTGAGGTCACACACTGATGTTGGACGAGAAGGCCTGGCTCTCAGTCTCCGCTCTAATTCATCCCAAAGGTGTTCTATCGGGTTGAGGTCAGGACTCTGTGCAGGCCAGTCAAGTTCCTCCACACCAGACTCTGTCATCCATGTCTTTATGGACCTTGCTTTGTGCACTGGTCCACAGTCATGTTGGAAGAGGAAGGGGCCAGCTCCAAACTGTTCCCACAAAGTTGGGAGCATGGAATTGTCCAAAATGTCTTGGTATGCTGAAGCATTCAGAGTTCCTTTCACTGGAACTAAGGGGCCAAGCCCAGCTCCTGAAAAACAACCCCACACCATAATCCCCCCTCCACCAAACTTTACACTTGGCACAATGCAGTCAGACAAGTACCGTTCTCCTGGCAACCCCCAAACCCAGACTCGTCCATCAGATGGAGAAGCGCGATTCGTCACTCCAGAGAACGCGTCTCCACTGCTCTAGAGTCCAGTGGTGGCGTGCTTTACACCACTGCATCCGACGCTTTGCATTGCACTTGGTGATGTATGGCTTGGATGCAGTTGCTCGGCCATGGAAACCCATTCCATGAAGCTCTCTGCGCACTGTTCTTGAGCTAATCTGAAGGCCACATGAAGTTTGGAGGTCTGTAGCGATTGACTCTGCAGAAAGTTGGCGACCTCTTCGCACTATGCGCCTCAGCATCCGCTGACCCCGCTCCGTCAGTTTACGTGGCCTACCACTTCGTGGCTGAGTTGCTGTCGTTCCCAAACACTTCCAGGTTCTTATAATACAGCTGACAGTTGACTGTGGAATATTTAGGAGCGAGGAAATTTCACGACTGGATTTGTTGCACAGGTGCCATCCTATCACAGTTCCACGCTGGAATTCACTGAGCTCCTGAGAGCGACCCATTCTTTCACAAATGTTTGTAAAAACAGTCTGCATGCCTAGGTGCTTGATTTTATACACCTGTGGCCATGGAAGTGATTGGAACACCTGATTCTGATTATTTGGATGGGTGAGCGAATACTTTTGGCAATATAGTGTAGTTTAGTAGCCTTCTATTCTTTTTGGCAGAAGTTATCATCATAATCAACTTAATTACTTCCTGTATTTTTGTATCACCACAATACCATGTTTAATGTCATTTTATTTTTCTCTTCTTACTGAATATTTGGATTTATTGCTGATTTTATTGTGCTTTCTACATTTTTTAACATTTAAACAATGTCAGAAAATTTATACTTCATTTCATTTTATACTTTTATTTATTTAAATTCTTCATTACAAGATGTATAAACATTATATAAACAAATCAGTGCCAGGGCTAAGCTACAAATACACGCACAAACAAATAAATCATTAAAACCCCCCTAAAAAATAGGAACGGTTCATAGAGTTCTTTTAGAGCACGAGGAAATGAATGTAAATAAACGTGTTTCACCATCATGTGACCCCCTGGCATCATGTGACTCGCGGAAGAAACGGGAAGTTGCTAATCAAGCTTTTCCCTGGAGCTACATTTGCTACCCGTTTTCCCCAAAACAATCTCGTCCCCTGGATCTCGGATTGGCTAACTGTTTGTGTTCGCTTTCAGTTCGCCAATCGGTTGAGGGTTTACAGGATGCTTTAGCCAATCGTAGCGAGGGAAGGCGTGGCTTTCCGGAATACAGGTGGGAATCTGAAGGGAGAGTTTTGGACAGCTGTTGTAGCTGGTTCATTAACGGTGTGAACGGGGCAGAAAGCGTCTCGCGCAAGGACAGTTTGAGCGTTGTTAGTAATTTATTTGCCACCCAGGGGTAAGTTTAACATCAGCCATGTTTCACATCACTTGTTTTCTTTGTAATGGTGAAGTAGTGAACACGGATAGAGGCGAATGTGTGTAGTGGATGCGGATACTGCAGGAATGCAGCGTAATGGAGTGTGTGTGTGTGTGTGTGTGTGTGTGTGTGTGTGTGTGTGTGTGTGTGTGTGTGTGTGTGTGTGTGTGTAAGTGACCAGTACTTTCTTCAATCAATGATCAGTGCTGTGGTACACGTACAATATAGTACTTGTTAGTAAGAAAGAATGAAATCCATGTTTGTTCAGCTGTTTCATTTTCACGTGACAACCTTTGTTTGCAACCCTACATATTATCCTGATGTGTTTTTGCCACTTCTAATTTAAGGAAACTCACATGAATAGTCATCCTTATCATTATACTAAATAATATTAACTTCATCCATCAATACCCAAATGCACAGGTACTTAGGTATGTCGCTCTGGAGAAGGTGTCCATTACATGTCTTGAATGTAAAAGGGATCTAACTTACTTCTGTCCATCTTCTGGTTTCAACAGTGACCTTGAAAATGGATCAAATAAGGTATTCAAAGTGTGCAGTGAATTATATTTCCTGTGTGAAACCTGTGGTGTGAGAGAACTCTCCGACATCTGCAGCAATGCCTGACCACAGAAACGAAACCAGGTTATGGAAGTTGGAAAGTCCTGCCTTTTGTCAAACTGCTTTTACACAGAACTCAAAGGTTGCCATTTGGCTTAAATGTCATATAAAATATTGCCAGATACCTCCTAACAGTTTCTCTGTAGAAATGAAGGCAATGTTAACAGCTATGAACAAATTCACAAATTATAGAGAGTAGGAAAAAGTTACCGCTTTTACATCTGGCCATTACAGTGTGAAGACACTCGTGACTTATTCCAAAAGTTATAAATATAAAATCTTTTTACAGAAAACCTCCTCATCTACACTATAACAACGATTACACACATTTAAAACATTCTGTTTTTGTGAATTCGTCCCTTGTATAAGAGCTATGTGAAACTAGGCTACAAAACCGGATCAAATGACGAAACCAAATCGCAGTTTATTAATTGATAAATCGCTTTAATGAAGATTTTAAGGCAGGTTTTGGTACACAAAGTTTGGGAAAAATGGGAAGTTGTGTTATAACGTAACGTCATGCTTTGTATGAGGAAACAGGCTAAGCTTATTTCCCTGTACATCCCATTGTTTCAAAACTATACACTTGGCAAACCGTTTGCACCATGTTACTACAGGGCTGTTGTCTTATTATGATGTTGTTTTGTTCAAATGATTTACATACACTATATTGCCAAAAGTTTTGGAACACCCCTCCAAATCATTGAATTCATGGGTTGGGCTTGGCCCCTTAGTTCCAGTGAATGGAACTCTTAATGCTTCAGCATACCAAGACATTTTGGATAATTTCATGTTCCCAACTTTGTGGGAACAGTTTGGGGATGACCCCTTCCTGTTCCAACATGACTGCACACCAGTGCACAAAGCAAGGTCCATAATAAGTGCCTGATATAACTTCCATAGAATTCTGTTCCCACTTCTTCTAAATGCCAAATGTTCATGTATTGGAATTCTAAACTCGAGTACAGTCATGTTCAGACTGGAAAATTTGTTACCAGGTTTAGGTGCAGATTTGACTCAGACATGCATGCAGTGGAAAAGAGGTGTGTGTGTGTGTGTGTGTGTGTGTGTGTGTGAGAACTACAGGAATTTCCGCATCATTCTCCCATTTATAGCCATAGCAGAATATGATAAACTAACATGTGACAACTGAGTTTTTTCACTTCTCTTTCTGTTTCTCTCTCGCTCCCTCTCTCGCTCTCTCTCTCTCTGTATTGCTCTCTGTCTTTCTGTCTATCTCACTTTTCCCCATCTCTCCCCTTCTCTACCCCCCCCCCACTCTCTCTCTCTCTGTCTTGCTGTCTGTCTGTCTCTCTGTCTCTCACTTTTCCCATCTCTCCCCTTCTCTCTCTCTCTCTGTCTTGCTGTCTGTCTCTGTCTGTCACTTTTCCCATCTCTCCCCTTCTCTATCCCCCTCACTCTCTCTCTTGCTGTCTGTCTCTCTGTCTCTCACTTTTCCCATCTCTCCCCTTCTCTCTCTCTCTCTCTCTCTCTCTCTCTCTCTCTCTCTCACTCTCACTCTCTCTGTCTTGCTGTCTGTCTCTGTGTCTATCTCACTTTTCCCATCTCTCTCTGTCTTGCTGTCTGTCTCTCTGTCTGTCACTTTTCCCATCTCTCCCCTTCTCTATCCCCCCCACTCTCACTCTCTCTCTCTCTCTCGCTGTCTCTGTCTCTCTGTCTCTCACTTTTCCCATCTCTCTCTCTCTCTCTCTCTCTGTCCTGCTGTCTGTCTCTCTGTCTCTCACTTTTCTCATCTCTCCCCTTCTCTCTCTCTCTCTCTTTCTCCATCTCTCTCCCAGGTCATGGGCTCCATGTTCAGGAGTGAGGAGGTGTGCCTGGTGCAACTCTTCCTGCAATCCGGCGCAGCCTACAACTGTGTCAGTGAGCTGGGAGAGCTGGGTATTGTCGAGTTTAGAGATGTAAGACGCAGACAGGAATTGTAACATGTGTCTTCTCTTTCTGTCCTTTTCACACTCATCCCTTTGTAAAGTCTCATTCATTTGCATAAAATGATTTTGCTGATTAGATAGCTGACATTCAAAACAGCTGCAGGGAGAATTTATGTTGCTTTTACGAGCCTAACATTCTCACATGATAAGTTTCTTACTATTATCAATAGTTTCTGTGGTAGAACAGTGTTATTGATACGCATATATTAAGGGATACTATAGGTAATATTTTGTCATATTGATTGTAAAAAATAAAATGTGAAAAAGTGAACCCTTATTGTTAGTCCTTGTTTGGCTGGACGATTCCGTTAGTTCACGTCTGTCTCCGATGTCTCGCCTCCTTCAGTAACATTTAAAATACACTATATTGCCAAAAGTTTTGGGACACCTCTCCAAATCATTGAATTCAGGGGTTGGGCTTGGCCACTTACTTCCAGTGAAAGGAACTCTTAATGCTTCAGCATACCAAGACATTTTGGACAATTTCATGCCCTCAACTTTGTGGGAACAGTTTGGGGATGACCCCTCCCTGTTCCAACATGACTGCACACCAGTGCACAAAGCAAGGTCCATAAAGACATGGATGAGTGAGTTTGGTGTGGAGGAACTTGACTGACCTGAACAGAGTCCTGACCTCAACTTGATAGAACACCTTTGGGATGAATTACAGCGGAGAGACTGCGAGCCAGACCAAAACTGTGTCATCTATCATATGAATTTAATATGGAGTTTTACAGATATAACAGTTTCAACTCTTCTGGGAAGGCTTTCCACAAGGTTTAGGAGTGTGTTTATGGTCATTTTTGACCATTCCTCTATAAGCACATTTGTGAGGTCAGGCACTGATGTTGGATGAGAAGGCCTGGCTCACAGTCTCCACTCTAATTCATCCCAAAGGTGTTCTGTCAGGTTATGGTCAGGACTCCACACCAAACTCACTTATCCATGTCTTTATGGACCTTGCTTTGTGCACTGGTGTGCAGTCATGTTGGAACAGGAAGGGGTCATCCCCAAACTGTTCCCACAAAGTTGGGAACATGAAATTGTCCAAAATGTCTTGGTATGCTGAAGCATTAAGAATTCCTTTCACTGGAACTAATAGGCCGACCCCTGAAAAACAACACCTGGATTCAGTGATTTGGAGGGGTGTCCCAAAACATTAGGAAATATAGTGTAATTTTGGCAAACCAAAATGTGAATAGCAAAAAACTAAAGAATTAGCTTTGTCATCCCCATGCATAACCTTTATACTTCAATAGATGTTCTTCAAATGATCTGTTCTCCTTGTCCGCTTACATATTGTGTAACACAACCATTTATTGTGACAAATATTCAATCCACTCATTATACATGTGTATGAATTAAATGGGTTTCATCATCACTCATTTTAAGTAATATATCAAACCATATTTCTAGAGGATTTTAAAAAGCTTTGCTCACCAGAACAATGCATTTATTCTTCCTCCTGTTTTGTCTCAGCTGAATCCAAACGTGAACGCATTTCAAAGGAAGTTTGTCAATGAGGTGAGAAGATGCGAGGAGCTCGAGAAGACTTTCGGTGAGTAGTGTGGGAAGTTTCCTTTGTCACTTCATTAAGTTAAATGGTCCATCCCTGTGCTCAGATTCTATAAATGCGGTGACTTTTGGTCACAGTATACTATAAATTCATGCCTATTTGTGCGGATATGCTTTTCTGTTTTTCTTGTGTTAAAATATGCATACAGCATTTCTGGAGCAGGAGATCACACGCTCCCTCTCTCCATCGCTGCGCTCACCGCTGCAGGACCCCTTGCTCAGTCCCCCGGCTCCGCAGCCCAGAGAACTGCTCACTATCGAGGAGGAGAGCGAGCGCCTAGCTCGGGAGCTCAGAGAGGTGTGTGTTTACGTGTGAGTGCAGGAATATGTCAGTCCACACACTGAGCTAAATTTGTTTCTTATATCTGTTTGTTCTTTACTGTTTCAGGTTTCCAGAAACAGAGACAGCATCCGAGCTCAGCTGAATCAGCTGTGTCAGTACAGAGGAGTGCTCACTCAGATGCACTTCCTCACAGCCTCTCAGGTCCGGGCTACCTTCCACATCCCATTTCTTGCATTCGAAAGGGTTTATTTCGGAGAAAATTATTCATATGCGTCATCTCATTATTCATATCAGAACTTTATCTGAAGGTGGTGGTGTTGTGTCAACTTAGATGATACATTAAATTTCGGACAAGCAAATCAGGAAGTACTAAATACACCAGGAAGAGAATACCAATTGGAACCTTAGAATTTCACTTATTTGTCTTAATTTTGTCCAAATGTTTATACCAAAAAACATTTATATTTTATTATTTCTTACTAAAAAGCTTTCAAAGGGCGAACTAATGACTTAAACATCAGTCTACACTGACCAGGCATGACATTATGACCACCTGTCTAATATTGTGTTGCCCCCCCTTTTGCAGCCAAAACAGCCCTGACCCATCATGCACTGTGTATTCTGACCCCTTTCTATCAGAACCAGCATTAACTTCTTTAGCAATTTGAGCAACAGTAGCTTGTCTGTTGGATCGGATCACATGGGCCAGCCTTCACTCCCCACGTGCATCAATGAGCCTTTGCCGTCCATGACCCTGTCTCTGATTCACCACTGTTCCTTCCTTGGACCACGTTTGATAGATACTGACCACTGCAGACTGGGAACACCCCACAAGAGCTGCAGTTTTGGAGATGCTCTGATCCAGTGGTCTAGCCATCACAATTTGGTCCTTGTCAGACTCGCTCAAATCCTTACGCTTGCCCATTTTTCCTGCTTCTAACACATCAACTTTGAGGACAAAATGTTCGCCTGTCAGTGCTAATAATGTCATGCCTGACTGGTGTAGATTCTGAAATCTAATTAAAAATGTACATGTCATGATTTTAAGTAGATATGATTTTTATATAATTTTTATGAATAATGATATTTTCACAGACAGCGGCACCGCCCTCCTTTGACCCAACGGGTTTAGCAGAGAACAGGCAGGACGCGAGGCTCAGCTTTGTGGCTGGTGTTGTACACCCATGGAAGGTACCAGCCTTCGAGAGGCTGCTCTGGCGCGCCTGCCGCGGTTACATCATCGTGGACTTTCGAGAAATGGAAGAAAAGCTGGAGCATCCTGAAAGTGTAAGATATTCATCAGGGATCATATCAAGCAGTGATTCTTAATGAAACTACTGAGCTTATGAATTATCATCAGTGTATTTGTAAATGAAGGCGTGTGTATTAGACAATGCTCTTATTGGGTGGTGATTACATTTCTGATTTTTGTGTTTCAGGGTGAAATGGTACAGTGGACCATCTTCCTTATCTCCTATTGGGGGGACCAGATTGGACAAAAGGTGAAGAAGATCTGTGACTGGTAGGTTTTAGTGCTGTTTGTTCATTGCATAGAAAAACAAGAATAGTTCTATTTCTTAAAATACTTATATGTAATATTTCCATATTGACCCACCATTTTGTTTCTGTACACAGATCTGGTCTGTAAATATTACAAGTTTAGTGTTTTTATTTATATTATAATCAAAAAAATTACATTGAATTAATAAGAAATGATCCTTCAAATCAGATTCTTACTGAACTCATCCTAAACATCACTAGCAAGCTTATTAACTTAATATACAATTTAATGAACTTAAAAAGTCATCAGATCGAGTAACTATACTGAGTCTCCTGCAATACACACAGCTTCCACACACAGACCTTCCCATATTCAGAGAGCCAGGCAGAGAGAGAGCAGGTTCTGGATGGACTCAAGACCAGAATTGAAGACATCAAATCAGTGAGTGAAACCATCCCATTTTAACCCACTAAACTGGTTTGATCACCAGTCCCCATACATTTCATGCATTTCTGTGATTTTTGAAGCATGGTATACACCTTACCCCTCCTCTCCGTCTCCACTCACCGTCTTTCTCTCTGTCTTATCGCTCCTCTACAGGTGATGAATGAGACAGAACAGTACCTGCAGCAGTTGCTAATGCGTGCCGTGGCTGTTTTACCGCAGTGGCGTGTTCGGGTGCAGAAATGCAAAGCCATTCAGATGGTGCTGAACCTCTGCAGCCCCTCAGTCACTGAGAAGTGCCTGATTGCTGAGGCATGGTGTCCAGTTAGGCAGCTTCCTGCTCTACAAAGTGCCCTACGTGAGGGAGGGGTGAGAATTTCAACACTCATGCAACTGTTTCTCACTTGAACACTTGTGCTATTGTCATTGCTGGTAGCGCTCTAGAAGAGAGCAGGATTATTAGAATTAATTAAGAAATTCAACTGAAGAACCCAGAATCGTGTAAAAGTGTATAAAATACATGACTGGGGGAAACAGCAACTTAAATTCTGTTTAAAATGGTTCATTCCGCTGTTACACAATGTGTGTGTTGTGTAGAAATGCACATGATTGCATTCCTCTTTAAGGTTCAGATAGAAAAACCAAAACTTTCCTGGATTGGGTTGGGAAACAGGAGACAGGTGGTAGGCAGGGGACAAGTCAAATTGTTTCTTTATTAATTATTTTTTTCGCTGGTCGACGGTTTTAGCTCACACGCTTCTGCACACACATGGGGGGTGAGGGTGCTGGAAACACCTGAATGCACAAAGAGGCACATAAGAAAACCTGGGCTGATAAAAACACGGGTGAGAATCATCATGCGCTCCCTGCCTCATCTCCGTCCACAGCCAAGATCTTAGGAGAAGTTCTCTCTGAAAGTTTTCATTAATAGATATTAAAAATCTGAACATGAAGGCATCATATAAAATTGAGTATGCTAAATAATCATTACTAGCTTAGATCTAGTTTTGATCATGTTAACTTTATTGTCAGACCGAGAAAAACCAAGTTACCTTAATTCAAATAATTAATTAGCAGAAAAACGCTGGTTTATAAAAGGAGGAATATAAAAATCCACATGCGAACTGCTTTCCTCAAGCCGTCACAGACCAGATTTCGAAGCAAAACACTTGAAGATGGTTTGCTATTAATCTCTGGTGGGAAGCATAAAGGTTATTAGATCCACCTTTATAGGACTAGTGCGAAGCTAAGTGTCTTTTTGTGACATTTAGTGTAAGACGAATATTGCATATACTTATGGTTCCTTTATTAAAGAGTCTGTTCTATCAGGCTGTAATCTGGTTGTATCTGTATAAAGTGGAAACATGTTGCTTCTCTCTCTCCCCCTCTCTCTCTCTCTGTTTCTCAGAGAAAGAGCGGTAGCAGTGTCGATTCATTCTACAATCGTTTGCCTGCTAGCACCTCTCCTCCTACCCTCTTCCCCACCAACGCTTTCACTGCAGGCTTCCAGAATATTGTAGATGCTTACGGAGTAGCCAGCTATAGAGAGGTCAACCCAGGTAACACCCCCAACGTGCATGCATGCATACACACAGGGTATACTGTATGTAACAGAGCTACAACAGCCACCGTGTCTCGCTTTCTGTGTATCTCTGTAGCACTCTACACCATCATTACATTTCCGTTCCTGTTTGCGGTGATGTTTGGGGATGTGGGCCACGGCCTTCTCATGACACTCGCTGCTCTCTGGATGGTGTTTGAGGAGAAGGACCCCAAACTGAGGAACAGCACAAATGAGGTGAAACGCTTGGCACACGGTTTTGCTCCTAATGTCTGCCAACTGTAGGTTTGGTGTTTGTGTGATTGGTTTTCAGCTGACTTTAGAGCAGCCCAGGCAGTCACCATCACTGGTTAAGAAGTTAATAAAAATGTTTTTCCTTGTAGTAGGTGAACGTGTCCCACATTATTATCAGGATGTCACTGAAAAAAAACCTTTCCTAGATAAGGTGTGCTCATAGCTAGTTATGGATGTGCACATAACAGAAAAAGGAAGCTCTTAAAGTCAGTTAAAAATGTAATATGGAACCATTACATCACAAAAAAAGGTCTTTGGGTGTGATAGAAATGAGAAAAAAAATCGTTTTCTTTTGTAGTTTATGCAGTTTTTTTTTTACATAATGACACAGTTTATGGTGATTAACCCTCACATAATCAGTACACATTAACCATAACACCGCCCTTACCTGTGCTAGCTAGTGTTAACCTAGATTAGATTTATTATCAGCAATAAAGATTAAACAGAGATAATGAAGGTTGTTTGCCTTCACTATAGATTTGAAGGCCAAAAATCAAACAAAGCCGTAAAGAGCTGCTTATGTGTCTTGACTGTATGCAGCCGCATTTAATCATACACCGACCAGGCATAACATTATCACCACCTGCCTAATATTGTGTTGGTTCTCCTTTTGCTGCTAAAACAGCCTTGACCTGTCATGCACTGTGTATTCTGACAGCTTTCTATCAGAACCAGCATTAACTTTTCAGCAGTTTGAGCTCGACTGATCGGATCACACGGGACAGCCTTCGCTTCCCACATACATCAGTGAGCCTTGGCCGCCCATGACTCTGTTGCCGGTTCACCACTGTCCCTTCCTTGGACCATTTTTGATAGATACTGACCACTGCAGACCAGGAACACGCCACAAGAGCTGCAGTTTTGGAAATGCTCTGATCCAGTCGTCACAGCCATCACAATTTGGCCCTTCGTCAAACTCACTCAAATCCTTGCTGCCTAATGTATCCCACCCACTAACAGGTGCCATGATGAGGAGATAGTGTTATTCACTTTAGTGCTCATAATGTTATGCCTGATCGGTGTATTTCAATGCAGGCAAATTGTCACTGGACGATAATTTCTATTCAGTATATCATATACTGTAAACATAAATCATTTTTCACCAGCCATGTTTAGTGTTGAGATGGTGATTTATATTTTTGTGTTCAGATCTGGCGTATGATGTTTGGAGGACGCTATCTGATCCTGTTGATGGGACTTTTCTCCATTTACACTGGAGCCATATACAATGAGTGTTTCAGCAGAGGCCTCGTTGTCTTCCCGTCCTCCTGGCATGTTGGGCCTCATGCAAAATACTACAACTGGACGTATGTCTTGCACGCACAAATGAATACGTTTGTTTTTATTAGATACTCTTTCTTAAACGTATGAGAAAACATGTTAAAAAAGCCTGTCTTTATCTGTCAGTGATGAGGTTTTCAGGACAAACCCCTTTCTCACACTGGATCCAAACGTTACTGGAGTATTTACTGGACCTTATCCGTTTGGCATTGATCCGGTAAACCTGTAATAATTAATTATTACACGCAATGAGTGTCTCATTGTTTTAATGGCATTTATTAAAGTGAGAAAATATGTGATCCCTGTTATCTCCAGATCTGGGGAATGGCTAGTAACCATCTGACATTCCTTAACTCCTATAAGATGAAGATGTCGGTGATTATTGGCATCATCCATATGACGTTTGGGGTCTGTTTGTCTTTCTTCAACTATGTGTAAGTAGCTGTGCTTGTTTTTTTCTCCATTATTACCAGTGTTGTGACTTCCTGTGACTATTATGGATGTGTGTGTCTGTTTCTCTTTCCCCCTGTAGGCACTTTAGGGAGATAAGCAGTGTGTTTCTGGTGCTGATTCCCGAGTTGTTTTTCATGCTGTGTTTGTTTGGTTACCTGATCTTCATGGTGATTTTTAAGTGGGTTGCTTATGGTCCTATGCACTCGAACACAGCGCCCAGTATTCTCATCCACTTCATAGATATGTTCCTGTTTACGGAGAATAAAGCCAATCAAGATCTTTACCCTGGCCAGGTTTGTGAGAGATGTCTTTTTAATGCTGCCTTTTCAAATAAAGACGAAAACAGACAAAATGAGATGTATTAATTTTTGCTAGGCAAAGCAGTATCATAACCTACTGATATACACACACACCGATCAGGCATAACATTATGAGCACTGACAGGTGAAGTGAATGGGGATATATTAGGCAGCAAGTAAAAATGTTGGCCTCAAAATTGATGTTAGAAGCAGGAAAAAATGGGCAGGCGTAAGGATTTGAGCGAGTTTGACAAGGTCCAAAATTGTGAAGGCTAGACCACTGGATCAGAGCATCTCCAAAACTGCAGCTCTTGTGGGGTGTTCCCGGTCTGCAGTGGTCAGTATCTATCAAAAGTATCCTTTACATCCTGTAAGACTTGTAAATATCTTTTTAAGTCCTGTAATTTGTGAGGTGGGGGCCATGGAGGCTCCACCTTACAGGACATAAAGGATCTACTGCTAACGTCTTGGTGCCCACACCTTCAGGGAGCTAGGGGAGTCCATGCCTCGATGGCTCAGGGTTGTTTTGGCAGCAAAAGGGCGACCAACACAATATTAAGCAGGTGGTCATAATCTTATGCCTGATTAGTGTACATACTGAATACTAAAACATGTTCTATACAGATGGAATTATAGAAACCTGCAAGGAAATAAAATAGATATTGCAAACATTCTAATGCACATTTGACCATGAACAAATAAGAACAAGCCTCTGAGACAAACAGCTGTGTCACTATTGATTTATGGAGGTTTTTGTTTTACATATTGTGTTTTGAATAACTGAAAGTTAAAGCAGTATTAGACCCAACTACTGATGACAGGTAAATTTGTGGCCATCTGGCTAATCCTTTAAGAGTAGGTTGGTGTCATTCTTATATTTAGGATTAGTTATAATTATGGTAATAATGAGGTTAGGTAACCATTCAAGACAATTATACTATTTAAATTGTGTGTACGATATGAACAGTGTTACAGTGTCTCTGTTCTGTCTGTAGATGACGGTGCAGAAGGTTCTGGTGGTTCTGGCATTGTGTTCGGTTCCTGTTCTGTTGCTGGGAAAGCCCATTCATGAGTACATCACCTTCAAGAAAAAGAAACGCCAAGCTGCTTCAAGGGTAAATAAATCATGCAGGGTCAAGAGTTTCAGTTACTCTTCACATCAAACATCACAATGAGAGAGGGTGTGATTTCTATGACTTTGATTGTGGCATGGATGTTGTTGCCAGATGGACTATACACAAACCTTGGGAATTTCACACTCAACAATCTCTAAACATTACACAGAATGGTGTTAAAAAGGGGTAGTAAATATTGAGTGAGAAGAAAATCTGTGGGTGGAACTGCTGTATTGATTAGAGAGATCAGAGGAAAATGGCCAAGAAAAAGGACAACCTTGGTGAGTAGGCCTCCTCATGGTCCAGGGGCAGGATCCCCGCGCTGTCATTGCTGCGGCCCGGGTTTGATTCTCAGTGCTGGTCCCAAACCCGGAAGTTGTGTTAGGAAAGGCATCTGGCGTAAAACCTGTGCCAGAATCGAAACATGAGGACCAAATGATCCATTGTGGCGAGCCTGAACAGAGAGCAGCCAAAAGAACATAAACATCAGCCTTGGTGAGCAGAAAAGCATCTTCAAGAACAAGGACAGGTTCCTTGGGCACAGACTCTCCCAAACAGGACAGCTGAAGAAATCACCTCTTTTCCCAGTCTTCAGATGTCCTGTTTGGAGTTCTCATATTCCTGTTGGGACGCATTTTTGCTAACCACAGTTGTAAAGAATGATCGAGTTACTACAGACTTCCCGTTAGCTCAAAGCAGTCTGGTCATTCTCCTCTATTCCCTCTCTCTCTCATCAACAAGGTGTTTCAGTCTGCAGACCCTCCACACACTGAATGTTTCTTGTTTTTCCCAACATCCTGTGTAAACTCTAGAGATTTTTTTTTTGTTTGTTTAGCGTGAAAGATCAACCGTTTCCGAACAACTCGAACCAACCTAAACATTAGCTGAAGCTCGTGACCTTTATCTGCATGATTTTATTCCGCTGCTCTCCTGCCATTGATTGGATGATTAGATAACTGCGTAAATTTGCAGGGGTTTCTAATCAAGTGGTAATTGTGAGTGCTTGCATTTTTGCTCCACAGGGTGAGAGACGTCCTCTACTATCAGAAAATGGCTCCATAAATGCTCAGCAGGACGATCTTGACACGAAACTGCAAGAAGAGGAGGAGGTGAGGTTATAGAAATTTGTTTTTTTAAAAAGGCACAACTTCAGTGAAAGCATGTCTTTTTATATTTTGTGTATCATACAATATTTGTTATCAGTTTACTAGCTAATTAGTGCACAGCTAATATAGAGAAAGAATTATTAATACTTGGTCATGGACGACTTTTTATTGGACAGTTTGAAACATTACAATGGTTATTAACATAAAACCAAAAGTCAGAATGGTTCAGTAAAGACTCGCATGCTACTGGATGGTATGACAGTTAATTACAGAAATGTTCTCTTAGTTGTATTTTAAGTAGAAACAAATGCTGGGTATTTGAGAGATTTTTTACAAGTTTTTTTGGTGTCTTTTTAATTGTGTTGAACAGGAGTTCGATGGAGCCAATGTTTTCATGCACCAGGCCATCCACACCATAGAGTACTGTCTGGGCTGCATCTCCAACACTGCCTCTTACTTGCGTCTGTGGGCCCTCAGTCTGGCTCATGCCCGTGAGTGTGTGTCCTAACTCCTACATCTAGCAACTAGGATGAGCATACACTTTGAAATATAGGGCTTAAATGATTTAAAGGGTTTGTATGTTAGCAAGAGTGTTGTAGTAAATATCCAGAAGAGTTTTAATGGACTGATCTGTGAGAATTGCCCGAGTGGGAGTGGCCTAATATTTGAACATGATTTATTCACCTTCTATCCAAGATCTCACAAACCAAGTTCAATGGGCTGCATACTTATACAAGCTTGTTTTATGCAGGCTCTACTCAAACTGCTGAAGCAACTGTAAAATGACAGCAAAGATCATGTGTCTGTATGTTTTACAGAGCTGTCAGAAGTTCTTTGGGTGATGTTGATGAGCAATTCCTTCTCTACCACTAGCTACGTGGGAAGTATTATAATGGTAGTCATTTTTGCTTTCTTCGCCATCCTGACAGTAGCTATTCTTCTAATCATGGAAGGTCTCTCGGCTTTTCTGCATGCTCTGCGACTTCACTGGTGAGAAAAACAGAAACGAACACAAGAACGTATATGTTAATAATCTCTCTGTTAAGCCTAAAAAAAATCTTCATCTCTTTCTCCCAGGGTTGAATTTCAGAACAAGTTCTACAGTGGGACAGGCTACAAGCTCAATCCATTTGCATTTGCCTCCTTAATCTGCTTCTCTTCAACCAACTGATGGTTTATCCTAGGCAATGTTTTAACCCAGACATTTCAACTGTATTGTTTAATTTATCCATGTCATCTTTGGGGGGTTTATGGTGAAGAAGCTCCTTTTTCAGATCAGTCTTCATGGTGGTGCAGGATTTCCTTTTTATGTTCAACTGAAATCGCTTTTAGGGATTCTTATAGCAGTTATAGTTGTATCACCTCTCATAATAAAAATAAAATCTTTTTGTTATGGGACCCGATCTTTTACATGATGCATTCCACAGATTTCATTCAGACAGAATGAGACCAAAATGTAACTCAGGGAGATTTTATCCATATGAAAGACTGTTCCTGTCTGTGTGTAACAGTGAGGTTCAACTTCAGACTTTCCTTTATACTCCAATAATGTTAATCAGTGAATCAAAAAAAAAATTCAGATAAATCAAAGGGAATGAATGGTTCCAGGTCTTTGCTTGTTGCTATGTGTTTTTATATAAATTAACAACTGTCTTGATGTCCTGCATGTGAAGTCTTTTAATTACTTGACTTACCTATGTGTTATAACTGAATTATGTAATGCCACAATACAAGTCAATAAAACTCGTCTCATCTTTGTGTGTGTGTGTGTGTGTGTGTGTGTGTGTGTGTGTGTGTGTGTGTGTGTGCGCGAAAACATTTTAGGTGTTTAGGATACTATGCACTATAGTCTAGTGCCTTTCATTTTTACATATTTATATAGGTATATGTGAATATTTAAAAGATCAGTTATGCATATTAAAAGTTATTTACATCCTTACTATTTACTAATTTATTTGAAATAAATGAGGTAGCACAGAGATTAATAAAATATACATTTTAAATATTCAAACAAAATCTATTATTTTCACAACAATAATTTTGGTTAATTAATAAATAATTTTTATTGAATTTTCAATAAAGTGGCTTAGTGGTTAGTACTGTTGCCTCACGCCAAGAAGGTTTGAATCCCGGGTTCGAACAGGCAGGGCCTTTCGGTGTGAAGTTTGCATGTTCTCCCCATGCTTGTGTGGGTTTACCCCGGGTACTCCGGTTTCCTCACACAGTCCAAAAACATGTACATTAGGTTGACTGGTAATTCTAAATTGCCCATAGGAGTGAGTGTGTGTGTGTGTGTGTGTGTGTGTGTGGTTGTCTGTGTATATGTGGCCCTGTGATGGATTGGCGACCTGTCCAGGGTCCTGTACCCCTGCCTTTCGCCCCATGTTTGCTGGGATAGGCTCCAGCAGAATCCTCTGATTAGGAATAAAGCGGGTATAGACAATGCATGGATGAATTTTCAATATACAGTGAGGGAAAAAATTATTTGATCCCCTGCTGATTTTGTACGTTTGCCCAGTGACAAAGAAATGATCAGTCTGTAATTTTAATGGTAGGTTTATCTGAACAGTGAGAGGCAGAATAACAACAAAAAAATCCAGAAAAACACATTTCAAAAAAGTTATACATTGATTTGCATTTTATTGAGTGAAATAAGTATTTGACCCCTTTGCAAAACATGACTTAGTACTTGGTGGCAAACCCTTGTTGGCAATCACAGACGTCAGACATTTCTTGTAGTTGGCCACCAGGCTTGCACACATCTCACATCTCAATTTGGGCCCACTCCTCTTTGCAGATCCTCTCCAAGTCATCAAGGTTTTGTGGCTGACCCTTCAGCTCCCTCCACAGATTTTCTATGGGATTAAGGTCTAGAGACTGGCTAGGCCACTACAGGACCTTAATGTGCTTCTTTTTGAACCACTCCTTTGTTGCCTTGGCCGTGTGTTTTGGGTCATTGTCAGGCTGGAATATCCATCCATGACCCATTTTCAATTTCCTGGTTAAGATAAGGAGGTTCTCATCCAAGACTTAACAGTACATGGCTCCGTCCATCGTCCCTTTGATGCGGTGCAGTTGTCCTGTCATCTGGGGATGGTGTACTTGGAGTTATAGGCAGCATTCCTCCTCCTCCAAACACGGTGAGTTGAGTTGATGCCAAAAAGCTGGATTTTGGTCTCATTTGACCACAACACTTTCACCCAGTTCTCCTTTGAATCATTCAGATGTTCACTGGCAAACTTCAGATGAGGTTGTACATGTGCTTTCTTTAGCAGGGGGACCTTGTGGGCGCTACTGGATTTCAGTCTTTTACGGCGTAGTGTGTTACCAATTGTTTTCTTGGTGACTATGGTCCCAGCTGCCTTGAGATCATTGACAAAATCCTCCAGTGTAATTCTGGGCTGATTCCTCGCCGTTCTCATGATCATTGAAACTCCATGAGGTGAGATCTTGCATGGAGCCCCAGACCGAGGAAGATTGACAGTCCTTTTGTGTTTCTTCCATTTGGAAATAATCGCACCAACTGTTGTCACCTTCTCACCAAGCTGCTTGGCGATGGTCTTGTAGCTCATTCCAGCCTTGTGTAGGTCTACAATCTTGTCCCTGACGTCCATGGACAGCTCTTTGGTCTTGGCCATGATGGAGAGTTTGGAATCTGATTGATTGCTTCATTCTGTGGACGGTGTCTTTTATACAGGTAACGAGCTGAGATTAAGATCACTCCCCGAGAGTGCTCCTACTGTAATCTCAGCCTGTTACCTGTATAAAAGACACCTGGGAGGCAGAAATCTTTCTGATTGATAGGGGATCAAATACTTATTTCACTCATTAAAATGCAAATCAATGTAGAACTTTTCTGAAATGCATCTATCTATTTATGTACATTTATATATACTTTATTTATACATACCATATACTATCTGTATATTCACTGTTATATTATTTGTTATTGTTGTACATACAATGTACATAATGCACACGTTTTAGCACAATTATAATTACACCTGTCACTTTACCTGCTGTAAATACTACCTGCACATACTTTTCTATACACACTCTGACGTAGCCTTATTTATTTATCAATGTACATATTTACATATTTATCTGCACTTGCTCATTTGCACAATTTCTACTATTTGCACTTCTGGTAGATGCTAAACAGCATTTTGTTGCTATGTACCTGTACTTTGCAATGACAATAAAGTTGTATCTATCTATCTATCTATCTATCTATCTATCTATCTATCTATCTATCTATCTATCTATCTGTCTGTCTATCTATATAAGAATTACAGGTGCTGATTGAAAATAAATAAATAAATTGGTTGGTAATAATAACAATAATAATAATAATAATAATAATAATAACAATAATAATAATAATAATAATAATAATAATAATAATAATAATAATAATAATTATAATAAATTAAATAAATAAAATGGAGAATCAAAAATAATTATCTAAAATTGTGTAATAATTTTAATAATTTAATTAATAATAACAATAATAATAACAACAATCATAATAATAATTCAATCAAAAAAAAATTACTTCTGATCATCTACTCTACATTTTTAAGTTATAAATAAAATATTATTAAATATTATATTAAGTAAATGTAATTTTGATGTAATTAAATTTGCAATAAATTTACAAATAAATTTACTAATAATAATAGAATAACGTAAGGAGAAAATAAGAATAGTTTATTCTTGTAAATAATCACGTCACAAGATAAAATACACATCGCATAAATCACAGAAAACATGAAAATACAATGAAGTGATTTTTAACCTAAATGGGTTTTTTTTTAACAATATGGTAGAAATCGATAAATGCTGACGCACGACGTGCCGATGACGTAATCACGCATTTCGTCGCGCGCGATTTCCAAACGTCGGAAGAGCTGATACCAAACGCTACCTAAAACACTATCCGTCCGATTAATAGCTCTTAATAACAGGATGGTACAAGAGTTTCACGTACTGAGGTGTTTTTCTTGTCAGACATTTCAAGTACAACAGGTAAGCGCTCTAATTCTTCTCTAAACTCTTACCCTTTATTTTATAAATCAGCGTAAACAAAGGCGAACTCGCTCGATAAGTTAGTTAAGCTCAAAACTCACGGGTCTAAATACTTCAGACGTGGTGAGGAAAGCCTTTTTAAATTACCACACTGTTATTTCAGTAAATCACCGAGGTTGTTATTATCGAGGTGTCGTTCGCGAAAGAGCCGGCTCTAAGAACCGATTCTTCGTAGCAAACGAAAAGAGCCGATTCCTGTCGAAGATAGCCGAATCTTCAGCCACGCTTGAAGATTCCATGCAGGCAGGGGCGGGACTTTATTTTGGTGGACACACCATGCGGCCAATCACATCTGAGGACAGACTAGGATCATACCATTATGTCAAAGAAAGAGGTGGGGAAGATGCTCAGAAGACCGCGAGTTGTAGTGGTACAGGCCAGGTACAGAGAGAGGCGGGGGAGCCGGATTTAAACACAAGCGCGTCGGGAAAAAGGGAAGAAATGAGTGAAAACAGAAAAAGAAACAACATTTGGCTGCATTTTAATGATATTGGACACTGCAAAGAATTTAAATTGAAGGCTCCGAGTGATACAAAAATAAGGAAGAGCCATTTGGGAGCCGTAAGAGCCGACTCTTCAAAGGGAGCCGACTCTTCAAAGGGAGCCGAATCTTTGAAAAGAGCCGGACCTCCCATCACTAGGCGTTATAGTGACCTACGTAATATTATATGGTAGAGTGTTATTGTCCAGTGTTAAGTGCATTACAGCGATCTCTACAGCCAGCGTTGCTTCTTTTCAGGGGAAAGTAGCTGAAGCACGCTTAAGAAGTCGCCAGATGACGTCACAGATTAAACTTAGTTTATTCCTCATGATAGAGTATATGATTTTCACCTATAGAGATAATAATAATAATAATAATAATGAATGAATGAATGAAAGAAGACTAATTATAAGAATAGAGTTTTATCACAATAGAAAATGATATATCGTAATTCATTTCTTTTCGAAAGAAGCCATATTTGGTCATGGCACCCGAAACTAAACTTTTAAGAAAAAACTTTTACCAGAATTCTACACTTTTTGGAATGTAGACAAAAGAAAGCAGTGAATGGCCTGCTCTCACAACTTGTATAACAGCAGCTGTGATGTGAATTGGAGAGCTGTAGAGTCATTAAAGTCACTCGAAAAATCACTGGATAATTTTGTTATTGGTGACACTGTATATTATTTGATCTGACCATCCCTGGACACGGTTTTAAAAGGAAATTGGCCGTGACGTTATTTCCTAAGCATTTTGGAAATCTGCTACAGTATTCTGGAGAACTGGTCATCTCGCATCTCTGTCTCAGCGGGTTAAACCTGACAGCTTCCATTATGTTTTATTACCTAATATGTAACTTCTCTTGTAATGAATTCTTTGGAAAATTAAATAAATCTTGGAAATCCAAAATGTGGTCTTCTGATATCTCTTTAATAGTGATGCAGAATGTGTAAGCGTATGAGGCAAAATGGATTTATATAGGGTGTTTATGATCTGTGCACAGTACGTCTAGTCTGGTTACAAACCTGAGCCACAATAACAGTTATTTCATGGAAGAAAACTGTGTGACCCTACAAAAATGAAATCATGGTGTTATTAAATATAGTACCATCTTATCATCTTTAACCCATAATACTGCGGATTACTTCCAGCGGGTAGATGTAGAAGCTGCTTATCTCTAAGAGCCTAATTCCTGCTGTGTAGTTAAACTTTATCCTTATTCTACTTCAGGTCAAAAAGAGCAAAAAATGGACCTGCAATATGTGTGGGGAAAAGCAGTCACTTATAAAAGTAAGTTTCTTTCATTTTATTTGGCATGGATTTGTGTTGTTCCTCTGGCTCTGTATTTGATTTGTGTGCAGGAATATGGCAGAGGTACAGGTGCGGACTGCAGACGGCATGTACAGAAGCTGAATTCATTGCGTGGAGAGCTGCTAGAGGTTGCAAATGAAAGAGCCAGGACTCAGTGGTAAGTGTTATGGTGCTGGGTCTTAACACTGTGTTAAGGTCAGGGCTACTTCTTTTTTCTTTAAACAGCCACAGAGTATAAAATGACTTGCATAAATCTTTCATGACTGTCTTCTTTTTCAAAGGGAGAAAGACGAGGAGCGTGACGTTATCGTCGGCTCTGGAAATGAGACCCAAAGTTGGCAGCAAAAGGTCTGTGGCTGGACATTTACAGTGATGTGCACAAACCCATAACTCACAGCATGATGAAATGAAACCAGCAATAACATTTTTACCCATGCAAATACATTCACTCTAACGTCATGTGAAATTATTAATTCAGGTTCTTTGTGCACGTGTGCATTATTCTTCAGATCAGAGTCATTTGTACTCCAAGCTTAATTCCTTTACACAGACATTACACAAACTCTGAATCATGTGATGTGACTGCTGACGAGAGTAGGTAATAGGCTATACTTGCTTGTTTTTGTCCACACAAGCAACACGCATACTTCTCACTGACGGTTTCAATTAATGATGAAGGACACTGTGACATTTGGGTATCTATTTCTCCACTGTTAGCTTTGATTAGATTTGAGACCATGTCAGTCTTTGGCTTCACCATGTATAGGGGGTTTTGGTTAAGAGAAAATTGAGAAGGGATCTTCACAAGCTACTCTCAAATACTTAACAGTTGGATAGCCCTTTATCTGTAAAAAAAAAAAAAAAAAAAGGGAGGGGGGGGTCATTGACCTCCTCAATACACAATATTGCCAAAGGTTTTGGGATACCTCTCCAAATATTTGAATTCAGGTGTTGTTTTTCAGGGACTGGGCTTCACCCCTTAGTTCCAGTGAAATGAACTCTTAATGCTTTGGCATACCAAGATATTTTGGACAATTATATGCTTTGTGGGAACAGTTTGGGGATGACCCCTTCCTGTTCCAACATGACTGCATGCCAGTGCACAAAGCAAGGTCCATAAAGACATGGATGAGAGAGTTTGGTGTGGAGGAACTTGACTGGCCTGCACAGAGTCCTGACCTCAACCTGATAGAACACTTTGGGATGAATTTGAGTGGAGACTGTGAGCCAGGTCTTCTCATCCAACGTTGGTGCCTGACCTCATAAATGCCCTTATAGAGGAATGGTCCCATAAACACGCTCCTAAATCTTCCCAGAAGAGTTGAAGCTGTTAGAGCTGCAAAAGGCCCATCTCCATATTAAATTCACACGCATGTAAAGGCAGACGTCCCAAATTTTTTGGCAACATGGTGTATTTTACTAATAATCTATTTGACAAATAAGGCATGTTATAAATTCCTACAGTAGTATTTGCCAGAGAGTATCTTCCACCCATGGTAAACCAGATTTTTAAATTAACATTGTCTTTAGATTATTTCTAGGCTTTAAGTTGTTTCCCCTCTTGTTCACAAAATCACAGACCCGTGGCTTTGCTCACCCTTAAGCGGCAGGGACGAAAACAGATACCTCACATGCAAATGCATCATTTGTTGCAGAGCTAGTTTAGCAAAAGATACAGCCAAAAGTCCCCAAAGTATAGTATGGTATAGTAGGCTTTTTTCCAGCAAGGCAGGAGTACACTTAAACATTAAAAAACTCCTCAGCTATTTGAGGACAGAGATTAGTTAATTAAACAAGTAACATTATATTCTGATTTCTCTTTATGACTAAAATGACCTGCACGATGTTGTATCTTAACCTAACTCCTTAATCTTGAGACAGTGACATGGCAACAGTGACATTTTTCCACTTTTAACTTACTATCTGTCATTGGCTTTATTTTAGTCTGTGTGTGAGAAAGTTTCCAGAATCAGACACTGGCGTGGAATATCCAGAGCACATAATACACACATGCTGATATTTCTGCTCTTTAGTTTTGATGGATTGGAATGAGATTTCAGTATTAGAGCGACGCATCTTGTAATTTCCATCTTCGTGTAGGAGCACACACAGGCTGTAAGCCGCTGGAGTAAATATGTGCACCAGAAAGAGAATGGGCCAGGAAGTGAGGAGGATGAAAATGAGGAGGAAGTGAGAGTTTACACAGACACAGATCAGCGCCATCGGCATCATAACATCAGGTTAGAAATTTTTCTCTTTTTTTCCCTTTCAACCACAATTTATTGCTAAGAGTTAAACATCTGACTTGTCAGGTTGATTAGTAATTTGCTAGCAGGTTTGATGCTGTTTTCATTATCTTTTTAGCAGAAAAAGGAAGAAAACCTTTATTACAGGGGCCGCTTGTGGACGTGACGCTGTTAATGAAGTTGAGGACACAGACACTGGTCAATGGGGGGCTGCAAAACGGCCCTCTCAGGTACAATTGTAGACTGTGTTTTAACTCAACAAAAGTTAGGATTGTGAAGAAAAGCAGATGCTAGTGAAGAAATGTTTCTCTCATTTTTAGTCGCATTTAAGGATAGTGCTCCTTATCCGATTAGTGCAGAAGTATTCTCATTATGTCCTATTGCAACGATTAGGATTCACTGTATCACCTACAAGGAACTGCGGATTAATACTTCGAAGGAAATATCATATACGACATCTTTTGTTATTACTCTCTTACTTCTCTGCTAACATAATACCGCATTTATAGTCATGTAGTCTACATGGCCTTTTAAAAATGTACTGTTAATGTGTAATATAAAGTTGGGTGTGTGCCTCATGTGTGGTTTTCATATCGCTTGTGTTATTTCAGCCTCGTCGTCATAATGGAGCTTTCAAATCATCTCTTAAAGTACCTTGCTCTTCAGCAGGATTCCAACATGCCAGTACAAGCCAGAGAACTGATGCTCTTTGTGCTTTTCCAGCTTCATCACTGGGCTCAAAAGACATTACCGCATATAATGATATATGTTCCCAGTTCACTGGAGCAAATAAGCAGTCTTCTGCTGAGTTAAGCACCAAGCCTCAGCATACAGTTCCCTTAAGCAATTCCTTTCCATCATTCACTCAACAGCGCAGTGAAACTAAAACGGAAGCCAAGGACTCTAAGTGGGCTCGATTTCTTCCATCTGTCTGTGTTGAAGACAGGGATGAGGGAGACACCGATTTGGATGTAGATCACGCAGCGTTGGCTCAGAGCCCAGTGACGCCTGTAGCTACGGTTCCACTTAAAAACACGGGCTGTATGAGCAGTGGAGGAAGCGAAGGAGCTTTGTTGGAGAAGGTGTTCGGTGTAGGAAAAGTGATCGATTTTGAGAAAGTGAGTCACTGCATGAATGGAAATGTGTGCAAACAGCCTGAAAGTCCTACCATCGCATCAAGGCCTGTTGGCTCTCAAGAACCTGTGTGTGTTCAGCCACTACCTATTAAAAGACCACGTCCTGTCTTCTCTTTCAGCACGTTATTTCATACAGATGACGACTTCGATGACACATATTAATCGTTTGTGTGATCGAACTAATGAAAAAATACCTAGAAATGAACAAAAATAACACACTGTGACCAGCCTTATATTTTAACCATAGAACCAGATATATATGTAAACATTTTAGAGTAATTCAGACATCCTGAGAGTTCTGCAGACAATTTATTTGACAGACAAGGCAGGAAAGTGTGTAAAAGTATTCAATATAACAATTCGTTTTCATTCTGACTACAAATATACCCCATAGATTTTCTTTTACAGAACAACTAATATCATGTCTAAGTAGGCATATGTTCATTGACATTTCTTAAAGTTTACCAGTTTGGAAAGTCAATGTAAATAATTTTGTGATATATATATGATAAATGCCACTGTGACTGCACCCAGATAGGAGCCTTATGTTAATTCCAAGATTAATTTTCATGTATGGTCTCAATAAAGTTGAAGAAAATAGAAATCTGTATTATTACAAATGCCTGAGTAATTTATATTGTCAGTATTATGAAAGGAATTTGTTACACATTTAGAAAGACAGAAATGATTAGAAATGAGTTAGCATGGGGTTTTCAAAAAATGATTAATTAAATGTAACCCCATTTTTATTTTGAGCCCTTGCTTTCTGCTTCACTTCCGTTGACCTGGGGCTTTGGCGTACTGGATGGTGTCCAGAGCAGCTCCAATATCGTAATTCTTGGTGTGGAGCAGCCTGGTCAGCCAACCACCTTCATCTGTGAAGCCCATGGACAGCATCTGGGACAGAGACTCCACCAGTCGAGGGTCAGCGTCTGAGAAAGAAAGGTTCAAGAACAGATCAGGTTTTGAGTAGGATTATTTAGTGTGTTGTGCTAAGGTGTTGATTGAGAATTTAAACACACATAGCTCTAACGCGGCGGAGGTTTGGCTATTTACTAGACGTACTAAGGAGCAGGCTTGGTACTGAACACGGGAACAAACTTTCTAATCATTTATCTACAAGATTTTGCAAAAACTAAGTGGAGGTGTAACAAAAATGGAAACTGGCACATGATATCCTCACTACTTACAGCATGTAGCTCAGTGGATGCCTATCTGCTTGTGTTTTTCCCTCTTAGCTAGCTCTTGTTTACCTCTGTCAGAATTGTACAGTACAGAATTCTGCATTTACCTTGAGGCAGATGTGGATAGAGGGCAGCCTCACGCAGACCACTGGGTCCTTGGTTTAAGCTGGAGCTGTGGCTGAGAGGAGAAGGGTTATCATTTGTTCCATCCACCTCCATCCTCAGTGACTGGAGTTCACCTGTGGATGGGTCCACCTCCTTCGAGCTTAGATGGGTCCACTCCTCATCATTACTTTGGTCTTTCTGGTCCAGCGAAACATTCTTCAAGAGACATCCAAACATTAATGGAACGGTCATTGAAATAATGTTTTTTTTTTTTTTTTGCCATATGTCTTTAGTTTTATTTACCTTTGCCCCACCACTGGTACTCCCTACACTGCTTGGACCTCCATCTGCCCCCTTGGAAAGGCCTCCAGAGCTACCATCACTCCGGCCACTAGGAGGTCCACTTGAGACGGTAGGAGTTGGTGTCACTTTGGCCTTCTCGCCCTCGTGCTCTACGTCAATGTCCACATCTATGCCTGTAGTGTGGTCAACTCAATTAGGCAAATATATATTTTCACTATTTGTTAAAGCATGTGAAGGACTTTCAGAAAATTATACATATAAGAATGTCTGGTGTTGACCCTGGTTTATATAATATAGTGATGGGAAAGCTACCTACCTAGGGGGCTCAGCAAGGCAGCCACACCCTCTCCAATGTTCTTCAGGTACTCCATATTGGCCTGGGCACATGTGGGTCCTATGAAAACAAACGTTCAAGGTACAATTGCATGAGAGGATGTGAAAGAAAAAATTCAGCAGCTAGTTTATCATAGGGTATTTGAGTAAAAATTGATATGATACTATGGAAAAGTCTTTTAAAGCAAGTTGTCATACCAAATATTGACTTTTAGCTTATTACAACTTAAGTGTTATTATGTAAAAATCTTGTGTCTTAGACTTTTGTGCAGTACTCCTACGTTTCCCATTTAACATGTATCTGCTTGTAGTAAAAAAAGTTACCAAATTGAGCTTCGCGTTCCTGAGAGTTAGCCTGCTGGGAGCTAGGCTGGCAACCAGATGGCCCAGGCTGGGCCTGGTTTTCAGCCTGGGTCTGAGCCTGGGTCTGAGCCTGGGTCTGAGCCTGGGCCTGAGCCCCAGCCCACATGCAGTGCCTCATCTTGCGCCAGAATTTGCCACGAGGTAACCACTGAGTAAAGAAAAATCAGAACAGTAAGGAAACCATAACTGACCAAGACCATGAATACTTAAAAAACAGGGCAGTTTCCTGGCAGGAGCTTACCTCATACATATTGGAAAAGGGGTGAAAAATGGGCAAGAGAGCATGTTCCTTGTGAAGGCCCTTGGCCTGGCAGGTGGAGCACAGGTCATAATTGGGGCACACAGTGCACTTGAAGCGGGTCCCAGCCACTTGTCCCTCACAACCATCACAAGTCACACCGAGGTGAATCAGGGGTTGGTGATGAGGAGGAGGTGGACCCATAGTATGGTGTCCTGGAGGACCCATGTGATGTGGTCCTGGAGGAGGGGGGAAAGGGAACCCTTGGTCCACATGATGTGGGAAGTCACGCTTGTGCTCCTTTTTTTCTGAAAGTGTGAAAAAGGAAGTCCCGTCAAGTTCAAATTTAAAACCAGTCACTGTAACCCATACAGCTTCCTGATACAGAAATATCTGAATCTGTATCTTACCCTTGATGAAAATGCGGAAGGTACTGTCCTTCACCATAGTCAGTCCCATCATGAGCTCATCATCAGACGAAAAGGCAATCATGTCTTCGTCCTCATCTACGACAAGAGAGAAGGAGAACAGTCAGCGCTTGGCTTTGTGATAGCAACGATTCTGTGTTTTGTTTTGTACAGAAACATTTATCTGGAAGCATTGCTAATCATTTCTGAGCTCTTCAAATAAACTCAAACAAAGAATCTCATATTGGAGAAAAGTACGACATTGAAAAGTCCGTCACGTTGAACTGAATTCTTCAGTAGTGACCAGATCAGATGTATACAGCCCTAGACTGTGCTCTGATGGACGATGAAAAATGTATTATTTATATTTTCGTTCCTAAAAGCGAAGTCAAGAGTCAAACGTGTGTGTATAATGCTGGAAACTATGCAGGAGAACAAGTCTGAGCAGCTGAAGGTACATTTACATTTCTGGCATTTAGCAGACACCCTTATCCAGAGACAGTTTTATCTCATTTTTTCATACAACTGGGCAATTAAGGGTTAAGGGCCTTGCTCAGGGGCCAAGTGGTGGCAAGATTGGCTTCCACAAACCATGCATAGTTTACATCATACCACAAGCAGACGACAACAAAACTGGACACTGAGACTGTGTAATTATTATAAATGATTAACTGTGAAGCAAACAAAATTACTCTCTGCCCTGGTTTATACTGAACTAATGAACACCATGCGGGAAATATGTAAACAAACGATATGTACCTGATTAAAGGAGACAGATGATGGAAAATACAACTTTAGTAGTATTATTTCAAGTTCATGGACTTGTTCAGTGCATGGTTTGGGTTCAATCCTCCAACAAGGCGTGGGTTATAAGACATCAACTACAGCCTAATAAACACGTCGACATGGTCTAGCAAAAGTATTGGGACTGACCATCTTTCTCACGTTATAACGAAGGCTATTAGAGCTCAGCAGAATAAAACTCACCTCTGTAATACATCTGGAAGGCGACATTGCGGAGGTTTGAGAAAACATCCACCACCTTGCGGCTCAGGTACTCGAAACTTGTCGAGACGTCCTCATCGACGGCGAAGCGGCGGATCTCCTTATGACAGTCCTCTTTTCCGAGGAGGTAAGCCTTCACTGTCATCGACATGTCTTCTCTCGTTGCTCGGTAGGATATTCGGGCTCGGTCCTGTGTTGCGCAGCAGAAATTGCGTCCTTCAAAAAGGCAGAGATCAGCTGACTGACTGCTTCCTGATCCACGGCGTACACGATTCCGTGCTTTTACCTCGACTACAATATTTATGCAACGGATCAGCCAATGGCAACGCGAAGGGGGCGTGGCTAAGTGCTTCTGACCGGATGACAAATCTCACTTGCAGGTCACTGCGCATGATCCGAGATGCTACAACAACAACAACATGAGGGTGGGGCCCTGTAACGGAGGGGGGAATGAGAAGGCCGAGGAATGACACAGCATTTTCCAATGGGGGAATTCCCACGGCCATTATCACGGCACGTCTCTGTAAATACTGTAATCCCGTAAACCATGGGCTAAAACCTTCGAGAACAAATGTTTAGTTGTCCACAAAGATCTTTAGAGTCACTAAACTTGCTCTATTCACTTCCATGCTATTCTGTAGCACTTTAACTCAGCAGAATTACCAACAGTAAATGTAATAGCTTTTCACTGCGGCTTAAATACCCCCGATCAGGCATAACATTATGACCACCTGCCTAATCTTGTATTGGTCCCCCTTTTGCTGCCAAAAAAGCCCTCACCTATCATGAACCTCTCAACTCGTCTGTTGGATCGGATCACACGGGCCAGCCTTCGCTCCCCACGTGTATCAATGAGCCTTGGCTGCCCATGATCCTGTCACCGGTTCACCACGGTTCCTTCCTTGGACCACTTTTGATAGATACTGACCACTGCAGACCGGTAACACCCCACAAGAGCTGCAGTTTTGGAGATGCTCCAATCCAGTCGTCTAGCCATCACAATTTGGCCGCTCGCTCACACTCCTTACGCTTGGCCATTTGTCCTGCTTCTAACACATCAACTTTGAGGACAAAATGTTCACTTGCTGCCTAATATATCCCACCCATTAACAGGTGCCATGATGAGGAGATAATCAGTGTTATTCACGTCACCTCTCACTGCTCATAATGTTATGCTTGATCAGTGTATTATGTTAAGATATACTTAAGTTATTGTATACTTATGTTAAGGTGAGATGAGATATTTCACACAAGTTGTTTCAACAAGTATACATAAAGACGTATGATTTTATATGAAGAAAATCTTCATTCATTCATTCATTCATTCATTCATTCATTCATTCATTCATTCATTCATCTTCAGTAACAGTTTTATCATGGTCAAGGTTGTGGTGAATCTAGAGTCTGCCCTGGGAAGACTAGACATGAGGCCACATTATCCCATCACTTAAACACAGGGGCAATTCAGCACAGCCAGTCCACATACCAACATGTTTTGGGTGATTGGGAAAAATGAAAAACCAGTTGAAACCCCTGGTTCAGTGTATTTGTTGATATAGACTTCAAACCACTTATGTTGCTCTAGATAAGGGTGTCTGACTAATGCCGTAAATATTAATGTAAACCCACACAGAGAACATGAGGAAACTCCTCAGAGACAGTAACCCAAGCTTAGTACCGAACAACTTAGTACCACAAATCTATGTGATTTAATCCACAGTGCCATGGTCCATTCTGTTGCAATCAAGGAGAAATACCGCTTTATTTGTTTTCCATTAGTTAAACATATCCTAATACAACCTGCTGCTCTGTAACTCACTATTGTTTAGCTGTGTGTGGGTGTACTTGCAGCTAAATGATACGATGTGAGTGCTGCGTCATGCTGAGTGAAAAAAATTTTTTTTCCACAGATTAGAGCCACGACCACATTGCTGGATCACTTTCATCCAATTATTCTATTGTTCACCTAAATAAGCTGGGCAGTTAATGACCAGATTTGGAAGATGTAGTCAAGGTCCAGTGCTCCAGGGTTAAAGAATATTTTCATTGAAGTCGCTGTAGACATTATAGTATAGATAGATTTGGATATATAAACCCTAAACTTTTCCAGAACATATCTCAGATGTTAGAGAAGACTGGAAATCTTTTTAGTATGATTCTGTTATAATAATTTCAGTATGATACTATGTTAGATATGTTAATAGTGGAATAAACACAATAATAATAATAATAATAATAATAATAATAATAATAATAATAATAATAAATGGTAGGGGGTGGTAATGGCATCATACCTTCGGTCACTGATTCTCATTCCCATTATATTTTATTCTTTACATATTAAATACTGATCATTAACATCAGTTATCATTTAGTGGTTTTATAAATACACACTTTGTTTTAAGACATCCTTTTTTTTTTGCTTCAGCTCAAATGAGCAAGTGCCGGAATAGTTAACAGCAAAAAGTTTTAAAAAACCTGTGTAGTGCCTCAGCTATATATAGTTGAAATGGCTCAACTTGACTATGGCTGTAGATGCCTTTAAATTAAAGCTGAAACTCTTTAAACTGCATTTTGAGCTCACATTCATTATGATGTATATAATGTATATAATATCTGGACCCAGGTATGCTGATGAGGTGTAATCTGACCCCTTAAAAAAAAGTTTGGACACCCTAGGCTTATTGGAATAGCAAGATTAATAAAATCCCTAC